>NC_134484.1:355457826-355757826 GCF_040206685.1 Ascaphus truei
GCATCTCAAACTCAGGAGACCCACCCCCGATTCAAACCTATTGCATCAACCAGGATTTTTGGCCATAGAGAGAGCATATGTTTGCTTCGGAGTATATAGAATGTATCCCTTAGAACAGGGGTGGGGAACGTCCGGCCCACAAAATCATTGGTCTGGCCCCCCGTTAGTCAGGGGGCCAGGCCGCCCCGGCCTCCTGCGCGGCCGTGCCCCTCGATAAATCCTGTCACCCCGCAGCAAGCTCTATCGGAGCTTCTTCCTGCACGGAGCAAGTGGTAAGTCTGCTCCATGCCTCCCTTGCTTCCCCCTTGCCCCGATTTCCCCCCGCCCTGCTCCAATCCCCCCCTCCCTGCTCCAATTCACCCCGTGTGTATGTGAGTGTGTCTGAGTGAGTGTATGTCAGAGAGTGAGTATGTGTGTGTGTGTGATTCTCCCTCACTGCTCCGATTCTTCCCCCCCCCCGCTCCGATTCCTCCCCCCCCCTCACATCACACACCTCACCAAAGAGAAGCAGTTCCAGCCATCACATTAGGGGTGGGTTAATTAAATGTTTGACCAAATACAAATAGCCCTTGGCAGAAAAAAAGGTTCCCCACCCCTGCCTAAGAATTAAACATCTAGCCCCGCTGTTTCTCAACAAGGCTGCTGTGGTACCGGGTCCCTCTGCCAAGATTGCCGCAGGTTGTAGGGGAAAAAAAAGCACTGTGCCGGCTGCTCAGCTAGGGTATCCCACTAATGAGTGCGCTATGTGAGAAGAGGGACGGTTTGAGAAAAAGGGAGAGTGTCCTCTGTGAAAAAGAGGCGGGGCCAAGGTGGATGTGGCGTTTTGAGAATAAGAGCAAGTATGATGTTTGAATGCGTAAGAAGTGGAAGAGTGTGGTGCGTATAAGCGAGAAGGGGTTCGTGAGGTCTGATGAGCAGAGGTGCCCAGAGATTCATTGAGGGGTTCCTGTGCTCTAAAAAAAAAGTCGAGAGCCACTGACTTAGACAATATTCTCCTCCAATGCCCTTGATCTTTCAACAATCTGGCTTCTGCACTGCTCACTCCACTATAAAAGCCCTCACTAAAATAACGAATGACATCCATACTGACAAAGACAAAGGTCATTACACTCTGCTCATATTGCTCGACCTCTCTGAAGCCTTTGATACTGTGGACCACCCTCTTCTCCTTCGCCATACTCTTCGTATCCATAACAAAGCTCTATCCTGGATTTCCACTTACGTCTCCCATCGTACTTTCAGTGTCTCGTTTGCCAACACCTCCTCCTCTATTGATCCCTTTGTGGGGGTACCCCAGGGTTCTGTCCTGGGACCTCTTCTCTTTATATACTCTCTCTAGGTGACCATATCACATCTCTTGAGTTGAAATTTCACTTCTATGGTGATGACAAATTTACTTTTCAACCCCTGACCTTACACCTGCTATACAGACCAAGTCTCTCAATGTCAATCTGCTAGATCATCCTTTATGGCCCTCCACCGACGCAAACTTAACATGTAAAAAATGGAGCACATCATACTTCCTACCAAGCCTGGCCCTACTACCCCCTTCTACATTACTGTTCGCAGCACAATCATACACCCAGTATCACAAGCACGCTGCCTAGGGGTCACATTTTACGCCTGCCTCACATTCAAAATGTTGCTAAAGCCCGTTTTTTCCCCCACAACGTTGTAAAGATACACCCTTTTCTCAGTCCTTCTACTGCTAAAACTCTAACACAGGCCCTCATTCTCTCCCATCTCGACAAGTTTAACCTCCTGCTGTCTGGCATTCCTGCCGCTCACCTGTCTCCCCTTCCGTCTATCTTAAATGCTGCTGCTAGAATCACTTTACTCTCTCCTAAATCTGCCTTAACATCTCCCCTGCTGCAATGCGTCTCCTAGCTTTCTATCAAATCCTGTATCAAACACAAAATTCTCCTCCTCACTTTTAAGGCTATACACACTTCTGCCCCTCTTTACAGGTCAGCCCTAATTTCTCGCTATACACCATCCTGTCTCTTGCATTGTGCTCAAGGATGTCTTCTCTCTACCCCTTTTGTATCTAAAACCCTCTGCACTCACTACACTACACCTCTGGAATACCCTTCCCCTCAATATCCGACTGGCACCCTCTCTATCCAGGGTGACCCAAAGACCCATCCCTTTAAGACCCATTTTAAAAACCACCTTCTTTTTTTTTTTTTTCCCCCAAAATGTTTTATTAGGCATTTAGATAATTCACAATATGCAAGGAACAAACGATAATGCAGCCTAATACAGATTTTCTCCTTTTGTTGGTTAGAGAAACCGGAAATAAAAGAGGAAAGCTCACCGCTCCCCTGACCCTCCAGGGGCTATGTGGGGAGCACGAGTATGGAAACAGAGAGTAAGAGTGGGAATAGGAAGGGGAGGGTGGGGGGGGGGGATACCCATTGCTTCCTGTGTCCTCAGTCTATTTTCATTGGTGCCCCCTTTTTTTTTTTTTTACTTTTCATATGTGGTTTAGTGGCGTAGGGGTGTCATATGGGATAGCCACGGATCCCATGTTTTGTTAAAGGAGTCAGTAGATCTTTTCAGAAAGGCAGATAGTTTCTCCATATTCATCACCTCTTGCACCCTATTTTTTACCGTTTGTTTTGAGGGGGGAGACACCTTCTTCCAGGCGGCCGCCACCGCACATCTAGCCGCTGTAAGAATGAAGGAGATTAATTTACTTGTTGGTCGGTCCAAATTTTCTAAGGGCCTGGCCAACAGGTAGGTCAACGGGTCAATAGGGATTTTGAGGTCTGTGACCTCCTCTATTAATTTTTGTATTGTTCCCCGATATTTTTGAATTTCCGGACATGTCCACCAAATATGGGCCATGTCCCCCTTCTGACCGCAACCTCTCCAGCATAAATCGGACGCCTGGGGGTAAATTTGATTTATTCTAACTGGGGTAAGATACCAGCGAAACAGTATTTTATATATGTTTTCTTTGATTGTGGTACATATGGAAGTTCCCGAGGCATTTTCCCAAATTCTCTCCCAATCCTCTCGGTCTATAACTATTTCCAATTCTGCTGCCCAATGCAGCATATAGTCATGTGTAGGGGCTTCTATGGCCCTTTCCAATTCACCGTAGATTTGTGTTATAAGACCTTTCTGGTGGCCTGTTTCTCTACAGAGCCGCTCGAAATTAGTGAGAGGGGGAAATTTCAACGTTGGGGATAAAGTTTGAATAAAATGCCGAATTTGTAGATACTTGAAGACATCCAATCTTGCTATTTCATATTTGGTTTTTAAGCGTTGATAACTCAGGAACTCCTCAAAGCTCAGGAGGTCAGCAACCGCTCTAATATTTTTTGTTTTAAATTGGTCCCATTGTCTGGGCTCACAGCCAGGGGGGAATTTCGGATTTTTATAAATTGGTATGAGTTGGGATTGAGGTGCGGTGAGCTTAAATTTGAATTTGCATTTCGTCCAAATCTCCCATGTGTGTCTCATTGGGCCTAACTTAAATTTACTGTTCTGCATGTCTTCCCTGCTCGGGGACCAAAGGCAAACCGGCAGTGAAGGCGTCCCGGCGTAGTATGATTCTATATCTAGCCAACAGTATTGGTTTGGGTTGGCGTTCCAGACTACTGCCTGTCGCAATTGGGCGGCTTGGTAGTATTTTGTGATGTCTGGAACACCATGTCCTCCTCTCCCCCTTGATGCCAAAAGAACCGTCCTGGTGATTCTGGGTTTCTTACCCTGCCAAATAAAGTTAAAAACCACCTTCTTAACGAAGCATATGGGTGGCCAAGTGGCTGATACTATACATCTTATACATCGACCTTGGCCCCTTGACGATGCACTTACCAGAACGCATTCCTACTGTCTGTACGTTCTTCCCACTTACCAATTCGATTCAGGGCAGGGACTCCTTATCCTAATGTTACTTTTAAGTCTAAAGCGCTTATTCCCATTATGTTATATGATTATGTTGCCTGTATTACTGCTGTGAAGCGCTATGTACATAAATGGTGTTATATAAATAAAGATATGTGACAAAGTGATTGGTGAAACCTGGCGCTAATTCAATGCTAGTGATCACTTAAAATACAGTGAATATATAACACACATATAATGGTGTAAAAAATTAATAGTGACTAAAAATAGTGCAGTAGTGAAAAGGTAATATAGGTTGTAACCCCCTGCTCAGACCCTCTGGAAGGGACTGTCTTGACTGGTCCCAAATGATCAATACGCTTTTTCTCAACCCAGGGGGAGCATGTGGGAAAAAAACAACATAGAAAAAAACACACTAAATGCAGACAATAATGTTCAATAGTGAAATAATGTGATGCTTGGCTCATAGGAGCCAAGCATCACATTATTTCAATATAAATAAAGATATACATACATACAATAATAATACCTAAAACCAGCCATTAAAATTGACTCGTCTAATGGAGGGAAAGGTTTTATGAAAAAAAGCAAATGATACAGAATCAAAAGACATGCTCAACCCAACATATTACCCGTAATGACCTTTAAAATATCAAGACTAGTTAGAAATGTTTTAATGGGCAGAAACGTAGCTTCTAGTTAAAAATACAAATCAAAAACTATTTTAACATTTCCTGCTTCTGCATTGTTACATTTAAGCAGGAATATATATATATATATATATATATATATATATATATATATATATATATATATATATTAAAAAAGAATCAAGCTTTCAATGTCCTAACCAAGGCAAATATCTTCACTGCAAGTTTCCTCTATATCTGCACCTTGTTGCTTAAGGTGTGTTTATTAGAGCACATGATTTGATTCATCTAAGCCATATGACAGCAATGTCTGACTAGTTGTCATGGTTGATTAAAAGTCTCTAAGTAAAACTATAGCCGCAATACTGTTTTAGGTTAAAGAGCTATGCAAATCAATGGATAATAATTCACCTTAAGTCATAGGGGGGTTATTAATTTAAATTGCAATAGTGCCAATCAGGGCACTATCACACTGTGTGTGCGTGTGTCTCTGGTGCCTCGGTGTGTGTGTGTGTCTCTGGTGCCTCGGTGTGTGTGTGTGTGTGTTGTCTCTCTGGTGCCTCGGTGTGTGTGTGTGTGTGTCTCTCTGGTGCCTCGGTGTGTGTGTGTGTCTCTCTGGTGCCTCGGTGTGTGTGTGTGTGTGTCTCTCTGGTGCCTCAGTGTGTGTGTGTGTGTGTCTCTCTGGTGCCTCGGTGTGTGTGTGTCTCTGGTGCCTCGGTGTGTGTGTGTCTCTGGTGCCTCGGTGTGTGTGTGTCTCTCTGGTGCCTCGGTGTGTGTGTGTCTCTGGTGCCTCGGTGTGTGTGTGTGTCTCTGGTGCCTCGGTGTGTGTGTGTGTCTCTGGTGCCTCGGTGTGTGTGTGTCTCTCTGGTGCCTCGGTGTGTGTGTGTGTCTCTGGTGCCTCGGTGTTACTGTCTCTGGTGCCTCTGTGTGTGTGTGTCTCTGGTGCCTCGGTGTGTGTGTGTGTCTCTGGTGCCTCGGTGTGTGTGTGTGTCTCTGGTGCCTCAGTGTGTGTGTGTCTCTCTGGTGCCTCGGTGTGTGTGTGTCTCTCTGGTGCCTCGGTGTGTGTGTGTCTCTGGTGCCTCGGTGTGTGTGTGTCTCTGGTGCCTCGGTGTGTGTGTGTCTCTGGTGCCTCGGTGTGTGTGTGTCTCTCTGGTGCCTCGGTGTGTGTGTGTCTCTGGTGCCTCGGTGTGTGTGTGTGTCTCTGGTGCCTCGGTGTGTGTGTGTGTCTCTGGTGCCTCGGTGTGTGTGTGTGTGTCTCTCTGGTGCCTCGGTTTGTGTGTGTGTCTCTGGTGCCTCGGTGTGTGTGTCTCTGGTGCCTCGGTGTGTGTGTGTGTCTCTGGTGCCTCAGTGTGTGTGTGTCTCTCTGGTGCCTCGGTGTGTGTGTGTCTCTCTGGTGCCTCGGTGTGTGTGTGTCTCTGGTGCCTCGGTGTGTGTGTGTCTCTGGTGCCTCGGTGTGTGTGTGTCTGGTGCCTCGGTGTGTGTGTGTCTCTCTGGTGCCTCGGTGTGTGTGTGTCTCTGGTGCCTCGGTGTGTGTGTGTGTGTGTCTCTGGTGCCTCGGTGTGTGTGTGTGTCTCTGGTGCCTCGGTGTGTGTGTGTGTGTCTCTCTGGTGCCTCGGTTTGTGTGTGTGTCTCTGGTGCCTCGGTGTGTGTGTCTCTGGTGCTTCGGTGTGTGTGTCTCTGGTGCTTCGGTGTGTGTGTGTCTCTGGTGCTTCGGTGTGTGTGTCTCTGGTGCCTCGGTGTGTGTGTGTGTGTGTGTGTCTCTGGTGCCTCGGTGTGTGTGTCTCTGGTGCCTCGGTGTGTGTGTCTCTGGTGCCTCGGTGTGTGTGTCTCTGGTGCCTCGGTGTGTGTGTCTCTGGTGCCTCGGTGTGTGTGTCTCTGGTGCCTCGGTGTGTGTGTCTCTGGTGCCTCGGTGTGTGTGTCTCTGGTGCTTCGGTGTGTGTGTCTCTGGTGCTTCGGTGTGTGTGTGTCTCTGGTGCTTCGGTGTGTGTGTGTCTCTGGTGCCTCGGTGTGTGTGTGTCTCTGGTGCCACGGTGTGTGTGTGTGTGTCTCTGGTGCCTCGGTGTGTGTGTGTGTCTCTGGTGCCTCGGTGTGTGTGTCTCTGGTGCCTCGGTGTGTGTGTCTCTGGTGCCTCGGTGTGTGTGTGTGTCTCTGGTGCCTCGGTGTGTGTGTCTCTGGTGCCTCGGTGTGTGTGTCTCTGGTGCCTCGGTGTGTGTGTCTCTGGTGCCTCGGTGTGTGTGTCTCTGGTGCCTCGGTGTGTGTGTCTCTGGTGCCTCGGTGTGTGTGTCTCTGGTGCCTCTGTCTCCCAATCTGGGTTGTTGTTGCTTCTGCACATGAGCGGTTCGCCGAGCCGGCGGCTGGTGCGCATGTGCGGTGAGTGTTTTTTTACGCGAGTGCAACGCGGCATGCCTTTTAGTACTGTGACGTCACTCGCGTTACGGTTTTTAGTTACAAGGCAAGGACTTTTTCACATGAAAACCCTATAGGCGCCAATAAAGAAGTTTCACTTCAAAAATTCTTTACAGGAGTAAATCAAATATATTAAGTCAAGCTTTTTGTGGGTTCCCATCTGTCACAAGGATTAGTTCCCAAAAACGTTGATTTACACCTTATGTCATAGGGGGTTATAAATTTAAATAACAATAGTGCCAATCAGGGCACTATCACACCGAAACTCCCATTGACCTAAATAGATACAGTAGTCATGCTCCTATCTGCACCATTATTCTTATTGTTTATTTGGAAAGTGCCAACATATTCCGCAGCGTGGTACAGTGGGGTACAGAGATTTGATAATTATATAAACAGTTACACACACATATGGACAAGCATGCCCAGATACGAAGAGGTAATGAGGGCCCTGCTCCTGAGAGTTTACAACCTAGAGCGAAAGAGGGACAATGTTGAATAAAGGGTAAAGTGACCGCTCATTGTGGGACAGAGTGTAGATCAGGTTGGAGTAAGGTCCAGACGCACAGCAGGTCCCATTAAGGTTTGAAGTTGTGAATGTTGGGGGTGTAAGATAGGATGGAGTTTGGTCCAGCCGCACAGCTGGAATGAAGAAGGGGGGGGAGGGAAGGATGTTCGGGTGTGCTAGTTAGGCTTCCTTGAAAAGGTGAGTTTTCAGGGAGTTTTGAAACGACTGAAAGCTGGGGAGAATCTGATGATACTCGGTAAGGAATTCTAGAGAGGGGGGCAGCACAGGAGAAGTCTTCTAGGCGGGAGTGAGAGGAGGTGATAAGACAGAATGAAAGGTGAGCAGAGCATAAGGGGCGTTTAGTTAAATATGAGGATGTGGGCTGCGATGTAAGGGGGGAAGCTTTCTAAGTCAGAGCTAGGGTTTAAAATTTGATTCTAGAGTATATGGGAAGCCAGTGTAGGGATTTGGGTAAGGGAGCAGCAGAAATGGAGTGGCGAGTGAGGTAGATGAGTATGGCAGCAGGATTTTGGATGGATTGGAGTTGTGATAGACGGACAAGGGGAATACAAACTACGTGAAGGGGAATGCAAACTACGAGAAGGTTGCCGTAGTGAAGACTGAACAGGATGAGAGTGAATTAGTATTTTTCTTGCATCATGAGTGAGAAAAGGGCATATACTGGCAATATTTTCAAGGTGTAGACAGCAGGAGTTTGTTGCACACAACACAGCAACACCACCACACACACACACACACACAAACACACACACACACTAAACAGATAGTTATGCTCCATCTGCACTATCAGAGTTTAATGAATAACCCCCATAGTCTTTGCTTGTTTCACTCTAAATTGTAATACCATTTAATGACATATCAAAAATGATTTATGTCTTACAAGAGGAATCCAATGGTTACTAATAATTACAACTAATTATTACTTAAGTTCATGGATAAATTAAGACTATGTTGATATATTAAAATGTCACAAAAATTAAGAGTCTTGCTTCTTTATCTTTTCCAATTGCAAATATGCGGTCACTGTTTTAAAGGAAAATCACAATTCATCCAACATTAGAAATGCGTTTATCAAACAGATCTGATGCCAGATCTGATACCAAGGGGCTTATTCTGTAGTGTGTGATCGCTCCAGATTCGCGCTACCACCTGGAAAACCCGCAGGCTCTCCGTGTGGCAAGACCAGATCTGCACCATCACAGTATATAGAATAAAACCTCAAGTGTCATTACCAATTTGAACTTGAAACATTCTACATATGTTAAAATGATCACAGAAAGGCCCATATTTATCCTATGCCCCAAACTTTGGAGCAGGAAGACACATTACAGCCCTGTTGCTTGAATAGACCATAAAGTGTCTTAAAAGACTAGAAGATGTCTTACGGCATAATCATGGGCCTAAAACCATGTCCCAATTTTTACATAGTTCCTTTCAGCCTTGCATGCTGTTCCTCTTCTGCCTCTCATTTCAGAGTATGTTGAGAATAGGAAACACTATGGTATATTTACTGAAGTGCAAACGTCGTCCGATTGGGGAGATGTGATCCTGTCATCAACTTGGAGGACTGTATTCATGTGAACGTGCTTTTGGAAAGGCATGTACTGTATACACCACTGGGGACTGTTGCATTGCACAGGACATTAAGATAAGTGACATTGTTCCATTTGAGAGCTATCACTTAGATTTGGAACTTCTTTGGAACATGTGTATGTCAGAGAAATGTTGAACTGGACTACTGTATACTGATGAAACAATTGGATTATTTTTCAAGGGCACTGTTCCTTTTTCATTTTTCAGGTACAGTAGTATTTTTTGGTGTATTTTTTCAAGATCACATTTTTTTTTTTTTTTTTTTTTTCAACTTAAGTTTTATTAGAAGGTCACATGTACATCAGGCATTGCATACATTGTTATCCATCACAAAATCAGAACAAAATCCAGTGTCCATGTATTCTAGCTATGCACAAGACAGACTGGGGGGGACATACAGACAAACTAACATCTCTAAGCTACGCGTAGGGTAAACAGGGGGGGGGGTGGGGAGGGGGGAGGGAATTATCTTCTACCGTGGTTCCGCTGCGTGCCTTATCACCTTCAGCCAATCTCTTACAGGGGGTGGCTGGGATCCCACCGGTTCCATCTGCGCCCCCCTCGTGGGGCTCTCTATGTCTCCCGTCTGTCTCTTATTTTTAGTGTCATTATGTGTGTTTGTGCTGCACTACTACAGGAGAACGCATTTCTCTCTATCAATGCCAAATTGTGGACCTGTTTACCCCCGGTATGTCTGTCTGGAACAGCCATGGAATCCAGACGTTTAGGTAATTTTCGCCTGTGTCTTGTACGAGGCTGGTCAGTTTCTCCATCTGACAGACCGTCCAGATTCTATTCCGAATTGCTGCTATTAATGGGATCGTATTTTGTTTCCAGCGTGCTGTGATCTCTCCCCTCACTGCCGTTGCAAAGTGGGATATCAGTTTATGGGTATGTTTGGATAGGTCTTTGTGTGGTCTGTTCAGAAGGAACAACCATGGGTCCAATGGGATCTCAACGCCTAGGATTCTAGTTAGCCAATCTTTGATTTGTTCCCAGACTCCGACTATTTTGGGGCAAGACCACAGCATGTGTAACAGGTCTGCTTGCTGTCCACATTGTCTGGGGCACAATGGGGAGTAACCGGGCAGAAATTTAGCTAATTTTGTGGGGGTGTAGTACCATCTCATCATTACTTTATATATAATATAAACAAATATATCTAAAAAAAAAAAAAAAAAGTGTTCACTGAAACCATAAAGAAAGATCACATTTCTTTATGGTTTCAGTGAACACTTTTTTTTTTTTTTTTTAAGATATATTTGTTTATATTTTTCTGTAGATCATTTTTCTTTGTGTTTTTTCCCAGTTTTTTTCAATTTTGTTTATTCACATTCTATAAATATGTTTCTACATTTTTCGTCTAAGTGTATTATTATTATAATTTATCATGCACCAACATATTCCATAGTGGAGTACAATAGGGTTGGAGGATGAAAACAAGCAAACATCTGACACCCTTTGGCTGCCGCCTTTGCTGCAACTCAGGTGTTGTTTCTAAGAGCGAAGTGGGGGGTGGCGGTGGTATGTGCCGATGATATTCAGGTTTTTTAAGTTGTATCTGTCTTTTCCTGATTAAGTTAATCCTGTGCACCCTGCCTTAGAATCTCTTAGGGGGCCACCTTTGCTTTGATTCGGGTGTTGTTTCTAAGAGCGGCTGTGGTTAAGTGAAAACAGCGGAGATGCATATTTGTATATAGTGTGAAGTTAAATCTCATATATTGGAAAGTCCATGCCTCCAATAAAATTATCAATAACATTATTATAACCAGAATTGTAAGTGTGGATTTCCTATGTTTCTATATTTGTATGGTTGTATGGTTGTATGGTTGTATGGTTTCTGGCCCTTATTGTGAAGAGGGGCTGGGGATTACAAGCACCGGCGACCCTGTGAGGTGAATATAGTTTATACAGAGGGAGTGCTATTGAGCTCCTTTTTTTGTTCTTGTCATAGTTTGGCTTCACATGACAACAGTGTGATTATTTTTAACAGGTAGTATGGAGCCTAGGGGCCGTTCTATACTGTTTGCGGCCGTGCGCGCACGTGTGCATGTGCCGCATGCTTTTCGTGTGTATGCTGAGTGAAGGTAGTGTGTGTGTGTGTGTGTGTGTGTGTGTGTGTGTGTGTGTGTGTGTGTGTGTGTGTGTGTGTGTGTGTATGTAGAGATTGTGAATTATGTATGAAATAATACTTTTAAAATAAAAAAAAGTTGTAATAAAAATATTTTTTATGTATTTAACTTTGACACATATACACATACATTACAGCGCAGGTAGCAGCGCTAAATCATTAATTTCTCCATGTTCTCCCTCGTTGGTCCGCTCCAAGCCCCCTGCCGTGCGTGCGGCGCCATTATAGAAAGGCTGACTAACGTCAGTCAACTAAAATTCCGCGCGCGCACACGGCGTAGCGCTATAGAACGGGCCTAATGCAACATGAAGTACGTCGAGATACAATAAAACCGCTAAATTCACTATCAATTTTGTCAATTTAAATTAAATATTTTTAGAACAAGTTATATTGCGATTTTATTTCTCACCCATGTAATTGCGCTGTGAAGAATATTGGAGCCTTACAGTAGAAGCTTAAACAAACGCAGCGATACCAAGGACTGCACGAAGGTGGTACTTGTGTAACTTTATAGTCACAACCCCTATTTTCTCTTTAAAGTCCTTCCCAACCTGTTTTTACTGTACATACACATATTAGCATCAATCTTTTATAAACAGGGATGCAATAGTGTATTGAGAGAATAGCTATCAGACCAAGGTAAAATAAAACATGGCTTTACTGTACTTCAGCAACAGGGAAAAAAGAAAAATGTCCAGGCAACAACATACGCCACACATCAATAAGTCTAGAACAAGTGATAGACAGCACTCAAAACTATAAAATAATGACTGAGTATTGGGTGCAATAGGAACAAGGGGTACCCAGGCTCCCCCTACAATAACATAACACAACCAATGTTCCAGCACTCTCAAAATGTTAGAGACATAAACCAAGGTAAATGCCAATAAAATATTTTATGTGAGTACCTGACAATAATAAACTTGGAGATATGTCACATAAGCGGAAAACAAATGTCAGTGGACCCTAAAAGAAGGGAGAACAGGGACAGGGAGTGCACTAAAATGATAAGAGGGGGGGGGGGTGAGAGAGAGACGGGTTGACTTTTATCTCATGTGCCTATTTGAGCTTATACAGTACTCTCTTGCTGATTTCTGGACTTTGAATACTGAGCATATTCTCTAGCATTAGGATAATTGTTTGCTGCACTTACATTGGGGTTATTTTGTTTGTTGTGGATACAGGGTGCAGGGAAGTACCTTATGGTCCATTTGACCTTAGGGAACGGGCCTGAGGAAGGGGATCTTTCCCCGAAACGTTGCCCCCTACTACCCTCCTCTACCTCCTTTTTCCCATTGTGTTTTCCCACCCCCCAACCCCCCTATAATTTTTGTGCTCTCCCTGTCCCTGTTCTCCCTACTTCTTTCAGGGTCCACTGACATTTGTTTTCCGCTTATGTGACATATCTCCAAGTTTATTATTGTCAGGTACTCACATTAAATATTTTCATTTTGGCATTTACCTTGGTTTCCATCTTTTACGTTTTGAGAGTGCTGGAACATTGGTTGCGTTACATCAATAAGTCTATTCTTTCAAGAAAACAAATGACCATGTTGTTGTTAAAATGACACAAAGCAGTATTTGGCATGTGCATCTGTCAGCTGTATCAAGTGTTTTGTTTAAGTGTTGATAGCATCAATATGATAAGGCTGCGTCCATAAAGCCTTCGACTGGTCAGAGGTGTGTGCGCGCGCGTGACGGCACCCATGTGAAGCGGGAGCGTTTTGTGGACAAGGTAGATGTGCCGTGGGGGGCGTGTGTGATGTCACAGAACTGGTTCGCCCTCATTGGGTGAACATCTCGTGACCTAACCGTCGCGACGAGGAATCAGTTTGAACGGATTCCTTGCGCACCGCGCGCCCACTCCTGCTGTCGCACGCCAATGCCTTAAGGCAATGTGATCGCGCTGCGCATGCACGCCACCACATGGTCTTCGGCAGCATGGACGCCGCCTAAGTTAGAAAGGCATTACATGGCAGAGATACCATAAAAAAATGTTTTGAAATCTCTGTGAACAGTCAGGTTTCGCCATTTTGTTAAGCCCCACAACATTAGATCTGGGGCGGAGTTCCACTAATGTGAATTCCAGTTAAGAAACCTATTTATTATTACGCATCTTAAAATTTGTCGCTGCGATAGAAAAATGGAAATTTATGCTCTTAATGTTACAAAAACAAACACACTGATAAACAGAACCCAAAGGCTTCTGGACAGACCCATGTATCTTCGCCTGGCGCAGTAACGCTCAGCACACCAGACCATCTATATGAATATGTGGACTTATTAGAAGTGGTGACAAGTGGCATGGTCTTGTAACACGGGTTAAAAGAGAGCTGCGGTTACATTAATAAGATTGAAGCCTTTCCGGAAACAAGCACAGTACCACCAAGTTTCTGCAATGTCACTTGCACCAATTAATGGAAATGGCCACTCTGACTCAATCACTCCATCAATGGAAAATAAAATTCACTGATACAAACTACGTTAAGACAATACAGTATGTGAAAGGAATGTTACAGGTGTCCCTCAAATGTGCAAAAGTTTAGAAATGCTGAATTATGGGCCTCCTACTTATAATTCTACCCCCTACCTATATCAATCATTCAATCACAAACCATATCACAACATTATTCTGGAATCCTCTGATAAAGTATCATCTGTATCCAAATCTTAAGCCTAGCAATTAGACATGTTATACCATAACAAATGCTTCCATCTGTGATATGATTTGTGAATTCATAATAAATATGTTGGAGAAGGATTATTGGCGAGAACAAACCATAGCTCTTCTTTTCCAACAGTTGGGTCCACGATGTTTTTTATTTTTTTCCCCCTTTACATTGCTCCTATTTTATCTCTTATTATTTTGTAATGATAATTTCTGCAAACGTACTGTATACCAATGAAGATCAAGGGGCCAAAAGCAAAAACTTCACTTGGGGTTTAGAAAGTTGCACCTAAAACATGCCAAGAATGTGAAAACCATAATATTACGTAATTATATTGTATAGAGTAGTTCTCCGACGTTGTGTGCACGGACAACTTCCAAGAACTACTCTATACAACAGAAGAGGTAGAGAAACAGTCAGCACTGCCAGCAATACTAGGAGGAGGCTCACATTAGAAAAATCTTTTTTATTTTCCTAATGTGAGCCTGCTTGGCAGTGCTCTGCCTGGTTTTCTACCTCTTCTGTTGCTCACCCATGGGGGCAGAGCTTGCACGCCGATGGACCCGCAGTATGGACTTTGTGGACAGAGAGAACAAATGGATATCTAAGAAAACTGAGTGAGTTACCTTAGCATTTATTTCTTATTCAAGTTGGAGACATATATTGTACCCTTTAAATGTGTGCTTAGACAACTGGCGGCACTAGGTACTAGTCCCGTATTCCCCTGAAAGGGGCCATTGATATCAACTACATAATCCATATGGAGTCCACTTGCGGAGTTTTTATTATATTATAAAGACAATTAATTCTTGCAGCACCAGCCTACTATTTTTTTTCCTATACAACATAATGATTATATGAAGCATTGGGTTTAACAAAGTGACATCAGTTACATTGATAAAGATGAATAGATGTATTTTTGCAAAAATACTACAGAGCATTAAAAAAAAATTCCCGTAAATAAGTAAAAAAAAAAAAACTGAATTTACAAAAGACGAGGTCAGTGCTGCAATTTATGCCCTTGGAAAACACTTCATAACATGCCAAAAAATAACTGTTCTGAGTTTTAATACATTTGTAACATTAGGTGATCATGAATAAAGGCAAACCTTTTGTTGCTGTTAATGACGTGATTACATAACTATGTATGATGCTGCATACTAACCCCCACTGATTGGGCTGATTCCGCACAGAAAGTCTTTTTGGTAAACAATGTTAACAGCGCATGTATATGCAGCCTCCTTGCCACACATCTTGAACATTCTGGTCCATTTATCCCGCAGCATTGGTCGGAGCCATTGATTAGCATATCCTGAGGCCATATTATTTATATCACATTGGTCAGGCAGCTGGCAGTGCTTCTTTAAAGCTTCGACCATGCATCAACTTTATTTTTCACCACATACTGAAAACAGAAACATCTCCAATAGAGAGACATCATGTTTGTTTTGTAAAGTTTCAGTGAAAACAACACAATTGTTCTCTCTGATATTCCGTAAATGCCATATTTTTGAATTAAGGTCAAAACGTGTCAACTAATTAATTCAGTAAGAAAAATCTTATGTTTTACAAAGTAAAAATAAACACTGTATACATTGAATTAGTTTAATGGGGAAATAAATGCTGTTTAAACAATCTACAATTCAACCATAAAATGAATTTTAAAGGTTCTCATCAACAATCCATTATATTACTATTTAATTTTAAAGCGCATTAAGCGTGCTTCTCTGCTGCTTACTGCTAGAGCACAACGCATACGTTTATTTAATTCAGCATACTCTGTAATACTACAGCTGTCCAGTCGCATTAAGGAATAAACAAACCATTTAGCCTGCTAAAACCTAAAGAACTAAAATAAATAAATAAACAAGTGAAAAATTACGCTTAAGGAATAAAGAATGTATGTTTGTTTATGCATCTATGTACGGGGCCTCTTAGGAGTCTTAAGGAATATTTTGAGTGCGTAGAATTGTACTTACCACTTGCTTCTAAAGTACATTTTTGCCACTGCAACAAGGTTTTGTAGTTCCACTATTATATGGCAACAGATACTTTGAGAATATTTAAAGAAATAGCGACATTAAGTCAGACACCTTTGTACAGAATATAGTCAACTGCATTGTCTGATCCAAGGGGGTACTATACATGGCATCTCTGCCATGCCAAAAGCCACGGTGCAATGGTATTTTGTGTAATATATATATATATATATATGCAAATACAACTGTATGCTCATCTGCATGTCTTAGGCAGGTCTGCAACCCCGCCTTTCCCCATTATCACCCAGCACACAGCACTTCCACTGCAGCAATGGATTCTGGGAAATGACATGCAAATGAGCACACAGTGTCACTTTTTGCCTCAAAAACCATTTTTAACATGGTTCCCTATAGGCTTAAGCTTGATATATATATATAGACACACACACACACACACACACACACTTGTATTGTAGAAACAATTCTAAGATTAGGGTGAAAGTGCATTGCACAATAGATTTAACATTTCTTGAAAAAATAAGCAAAGCATTACTACTTTAAAAATAATTTAAGAAAAAACACTACATACAGGACTCCGGATAAATGCGAAAAAGTACTGTCTCCCTGTGTGGCTATTTTATCCGTACAAATATTCCTGGTTTTTTTTGGGGGGCTGGTTGATATACTTAGGCCATGAAAGATGAATATTTCAAAATCCTATATCTAGAACTTCTTACGCTTGTTCTATAGTGCTTGCGATTCCTCCGCCGTGCGCGCGCATCAATCATAGTTGGCTGTGTTTGGCATCCGTTTGTATAGATGGGACGTGCGCACACACGGCCGTGAGTGGTGGCACGGCAAACAGGAGAAAACAATGAAAATTATATTTTCCCGCTGCTGCCGAGCCGCAGGCCAATCAGAGCGCGCCCTAATGCTGTCACGCCCCCTAACTGCCTGCAATATCTAAACGAAACGCGCACGACACGTGCAGCGCCGTGCGCGCGCACTATAGAACAGCCCTTAGTGTTTAATGTTTGTGATCTTCAGTTAATCTGCATTTTAGCCAAGACTGCAAGCCTACAATGGTGTATTTTTTTTTTTTTTTAAATAAAGTACTATGCTAAAGGGGAAAAAATACACCAGTACATAAACTTCAAAACTGATGTGGTTGAAACAAATGCAAAGGGAAGATCTCTTTAAGCCAAACAGTAGTGTGTGTAATACTCAGTGGTTGACAAATCACCAAAAAATCTACTCGCCACACAAAAAAATCTACTCGCCACCTAGTACCAAACGTGTGCTGCTTGGGCCAATATTTACTCGCCCGGGGGTTAAATCCACTCGCCCGGGGCGAGCAAATGTATAGGTTTGTCGAACACTGGTAATACTGCATTTAGATCTTGAGTAATCCAGGAACTTCCTAGGAATGCCAGATGCAATTTCTCGTTTGCTTGGCAAAATGGAACATAGCTGATACTTGGGAAGGTTCCTTTGGTAGTCCGAATGAGGTGAGGTGCGTCGTTACGGTGGGTAATGGGCTCTCCTGTACTTTTACCGCTCTTCACTAGTAGTGTGGTAAGCCCTGAGAATGACCAGCGTCTGTAATATACATGGCATGAATCAAGTAAAAAGGGACAAAAAGTTGAGGTTCAAGGCTGTGGTACGAACAATGTAAAAGAAGATAACGATGTATCGTTTCTGATCCTCTAAGCTGCATAAGCTACAAAGAAGCGGATGGAGGAAAGTACTCACAGCAAAGAAAAATGGGGGATAGGTACACATTGTATGCACAAGAGAAATAGAAAGGGAATATTATGTTGGTTTTAGAATATACAGTATACAGAATATCCAAGTAACCATTATGTATTCTTTGTCTCAAGATTTCCTCTATTCTTAGAAAAGTTTGGAAAATAAAAACATTGATCTGACAAGAATACGACTGGAACGCTCTTATTGTAGTATGCATCAGTATGAGTAGTGAGTGCTGATCCTCTATACAGGAGAGTTTGGCAACTTGCATGTGCTCTTTCTTTACACTTATGTCTATTGTGTCTCCACACTTACCTACAAAGTCAATATGCCAGTATGTCAACATCATCAACACTGGATTCAATGTAGTTGCACCAGGTTTGCTACAGAAGACGGAATATGTATAGGATTTATTTGTGCCTCTATCTTTGGTGGGACAAAAATGTACTGTAGGTACAATTTTCAATACCCAATGCTGCACTTACATATTTGACATTATTTTAATCATGCAGAATTCCTTAGATCAGGGGTGCACAAACTTTTTCCCCTACGCACCCCTGCTGGCATTTCCCCCCTGCTCGCACCGCCCCTCTTTATCTTGTTTCTGGTGTTCTGATGTCAGTCGCGTTGCCATGGCGATGCATCGTCAGAACCCGCCGGAGCCAAGGTAAAGGGAAGTTACAGAGGTCTTCGCGCTCCCCCAGCATTTAATTTAAATGGCTTCCGGAAGAGCGTGGAGCCTCTAACCGCCGCGCCTGCCTCCCTCCTCCGCCAGAAAATCTTACTCCCCAGTTTGCGCACCCCCCTGCCTTAGATAACGGTTTGTTAGACACATGTTGACAATGCAGGCATCTTTCCCATGGATAGTCTTATATGAATGTACACCATAATATCTCAAGCTATGTTAATTTAGCCTGATCACTTTAATGTGCTTTAAATCAAACTGATTGCATCAAAGTCTCTGAAAGAGCAAGGACAGAACCAGATCTGTGAAGAAATAAATGCCACCGATAATTTAGTCACAAACTTAAAAATGTCATTAGTAGTAAACAATATATACGGTATATTGCGTTCTCATGAGCTGTAAACTGGGCTTCAATCCACAACCTTAAGGGTTATAACAACAAGTACACAGAACATTCAATATTGTTTAAAATATATATTTTAAAAAAAATTACTTGGACATTTTCTTCTTGTGAACCCTTAAGTCACTTTAAATTAGCTCCAGAATGTCAACCAAAGAATGTGATGTACACTTAAAAAAAGAAAGTCATGAAACACACCAATTACTGTAGAAATATGCTTAACCAAACTATAGAAAAACATGCAGACGTTGATCATCCTCACAAATAATAATAAAAAAAATAAAAAATAGGTGGTATTCTCTTAACAAATATAGAAGAAAAAAAAAACGCTTAATCAAAATGACAAATGGGTCACACCTACACAGACTACAGTAGGTCATGCTGACAGAAAAAGTACAGGTAAACAAAAGCAGATTTATACTTCTGGCTCATATTCTTCTAGTGTTGATAAACAAACACAAAAGTAAGTCCCGGTTTTGGTGAAGCCTGGATAGAGTTAGGACTAAATCATATTTAAGATAAGTATTAAGAATTTATACCGGTATGCCAGCAAGCTTCCAATTGCCTAAAGATCCTTAGCTTGCCTCAGAAAATGGGATTCCCAAGCGCATTGCTGGCTCTCACCAATAATTCCAATAGAAGACGCAGCACCTATAACCCTACCCAAAATGCAAAGACTGCTGGCATACTGTACATGTGAAGAAAGTTCCTTTCAGGGACATTGGAGATCAGGGATTCTAAAATTTCTTTAGACACACAGGGATGAGGAAATAATGATCAGAGAGAGTGTATAAAGATTAGGACATTTCCCATGTAAAAATCAGGAAGTCTCCCTGATAAATAGGGGGAGGTGACCAGAATGGTTGCTGGCGATTAGTGTATCTTGCACAGCAAGCTGGAGTTGCCCTACACACACGCAACAAAGTAGGTCACATGAATGGGTAAAAGTATATATATTTTCAGTGTATAAGGAGCATTGAGATATTTGAAGAGGAGAGGGTAGGGAGAGAGGTATGTATTAAAGCACGGCTCTTTCCTTCCTATTTCTTTTTTTAAACCGCTTTGTTTCATAGGCTCTACATTAAAATCACATTACTTTTATTCTACTTTCTGGGAAAGTACCAGAAAAATAAAGTAAGCAGCACATAATTAGGGCTAATGGTACATAAAATTAGGTGACTGCTGAACTAATTTGCACGTTTTAAATATTGTCAGGTACTAAACGTTGCACACACCGTTTAATAACAGTTACTCCTATCCCACATTTATGAAATATTAGTCTTTACGCATGAAGCGTTGGTCTGGACTGCAGCAGGTGCTGGGCATATGAAAATCTGTTCAAAGCTCAACAAAATAAAGGTAAAAACTTGTTGATCATTTTGCAAATATGATTATTAGCATTTGCTTTTTTTGCATTTTAATAGTACTCTGTATCACACTCCTTTACGTCTGCGTATCAAGACTTACTAGGATGTCATTCCTGTATAAAGAAGACGTGAATTTCATTTGTGAAATTCGCCTGAAGGGACCTTTGTGGTACTGAAAGCTGGCACTCTCTAACCACAAGTTACCCTTCAAAGGCATCATGTCTACGCTGCTTGTGTGTGTCTATTCTACTGGCTAACACGGTACCAGCCTCTATTTATGATCATCAGGGTTAGGGAAATAAATCCAGGAAAATACATTTGTTGGGATCAACTACATTGTATTGTATTGTATGTCTTTATTTATATAGCGCCATTAATGTACATAGCGCTTCACAGTAGTAATACATGTGGTAATCAAATAAATAACAGATAATATAAATAACAGATCATGGGAATAAGTGCTTCAGACATAAAAGTAACATTAAGGAAGAGGAGTCCCTGCCCCAAGGAGCTTACAGTCCAATTGGTAGGTAGGGAGAACGTACAGAGACAATAGGAGGGAGTTCTGGTAAGTGCGTCTGCAGGGGGCCAAGCTTTATGTATCTTGTGTTCAGAATATCCACAGTGCTATTAATATGCTTCTTTAAGCAAGTGTGTCTTAAGGTGGTTCTTAAAGGTGGATAGAGAGGGTGCTAGTCGGGTACTGAGGGGAAGGGCATTCCAGAGGTGTGGGGCAATCAGTGAAAAAGGTTTAAGGCGGGAGAGGGCTTTAGATACAAAGGGGGTAGAGAAGACATCTTTGAGAAGAACGCAAGAGTCTGGATAAGAAAAAAGGGTGGTGTAAATAGCGCTAAACAATAAATTATACAATGCAAACACAATGTGAAAAATTATAAAGGACGGCTGCCAGGAAAACCAAACCCAAACACAGTTAGAAAAACACAGAAATAACAATACAGACCGGCGCCTCAAAGTCCAAAACTGAAATGAGTCCAAAGATGTGCTGCAGTGTCCAAAAACGCTGATCCGGTTGAAGGACTGCAAACTCCACAACAGCACACGTGGTATCATGCAAGGGAGATAAAGAGAAAGATCATAGCGTGACACTGCAGACTATAATATCATATAACACATACAAACAGGACATACATGACAAACAACACTAACAGAAAGGCTGACACTATAACAGAGATTTATTTAGACAATACTAAAAACAAGAGAAGCTTTGGAGCGGGTCTAGGATCCAGTGTGGTAAAACTGGAATCCTACTTACAGCAATCCAGAAGGGTTCAAGCGGTGTGTATACTGTGCAGTTCTTTATTCAGCTTATCCTCGGCGCGTGGTGCTGCTGTAATGGCCGCCGGCGCTTCCTCCGGTTACTCTCGGGCTCAGCGTCCCTGCAGGCCAAACCTCGCGAGATTTCCCGTCAGCCGTGACGTCACTCGCTAGGTGGAGCTACTCGCCGCCGCTTTCTCCTGTATCGCACGTCTACACCGGGATCCCCTGAAGAAGTGCGCATGCGCACGAAACGCGTTGGGTGTTTTTAGAGATCATTTGGAAGAGAGCATCAAAGGAGCAGGTCACAGCACCCAGTCACAGCTCGAGCGAACGGTGTAGACGTGCGATACAGGAGAAAGCGGCGGCGAGTAGCTCCACCTAGCGAGTGACGTCACGGCTGACGGGAAATCTCGCGAGGTTTGGCCTGCAGGGACGCTGAGCCCGAGAGTAACCGGAGGAAGCGCCGGCGGCCATTACAGCAGCACCACGCGCCGAGGATAAGCTGAATAAAGAACTGCACAGTATACACACCGCTTGAACCCTTCTGGATTGCTGTAAGTAGGATTCCAGTTTTACCACACTGGATCCTAGACCCGCTCCAAAGCTTCTCTTGTTTTTAGTATTGTCTAAATAAATCTCTGTTATAGTGTCAGCCTTTCTGTTAGTGTTGTTTGTCATGTATGTCCTGTTTGTATGTGTTATATGATATTATAGTCTGCAGTGTCACGCTATGATCTTTCTCTTTATCTCCCTTGCATGATACCACGTGTGCTGTTGTGGAGTTTGCAGTCCTTCAACCGGATCAGCGTTTTTGGACACTGCAGCACATCTTTGGACTCATTTCAGTTTTGGACTTTGAGGCGCCGGCAAGAGTCTGGATGGTACATAACGAGAAATTAGGGCTGAGATGTAAGCAGGGGCAGAAGAGTGTAAAGCTTTAAAAGCGAGGAGAAGAATGGAGTGTGAGATGCGGGATTTGATCGGAAGCCAGGAGAGGGATTTCATGAGGGGAGATACATGGGTCTTAAACTTTAAGTTTTATTTTCTCCTGGGAGCAAAAAGAAGCTGTACTCCAAATCTCAGGAAAGAAAGCAAATAGTTGCTAGTGCCGGAAGAACTGCAGGTTGTCCAAGTTCTCTACCAATGGGTGACCTTTTCATCAAAGTTAAGCACTTTTGGATATTCACAAAATCACTGAAGTTCGAAAATCACATCCCGCTATGGGTTTTTGAAGCGAAACTTCTTTAGCGACGTTAATGTGTTTGAGATGGAAGTCAGTGGTGATGTCAGATGAGGCTGCCAGCAGGAGTCACAAGAGACAAGGAAAGCAGCGAGACACACACATGCACAAACACCGCCACCGCCCCCCCCTCCAGTGAGTGAGCCGCCACCGCCGAGCAACCCTCTCTCCTGCCAGTCCCCCCACCCCCCAGTGAGTGAGCCGCCGCCAAGCAACCCTCCCGCCCGCACCCCCAGTGAGTGTGCCCCTGCCGATGAGCACCCAAAATTACTGTGGTTCAGCTCCGAAGACCCCCACTTCAATCCTATGTTTTAAAAATAATAAAAATCGCGAGATTGGTTGTAAGAGCTGTGCGGGGAGACCCAGAGAGAAGGACCGCTTCCCTCTGCTCAGCTCTTCCAGCAGCCCGGTAGGATTAACGCAGCAGGAGTTCCATTCAGAAGCAGGGACCCCCACTGTGTTAATCCTTACGGGAAATTCCAGCTGCGCTAGGCCGCGATCACGCTTGGTCGTGATCACGGCTTTACTTGGACCGCAGTGCACCCACTACAAGTGACATGCAGGGGGAACTTGTATCACGCTACATCTGTACATTTTTTTTCTAAAATACAGTTAGTGAATAGAACTCTCTTCCTGGATACTTAGCCATGTTCATGTCTTATTTAGTGTGCAGAGCTCTGCAGAGCTGTACTTTACATAAGCATTAGGTATTAGTAATCATACATTTCATTTCTTTTCTAGTCAGGAGTGAAGACACTTCCTAATTAGACAGAATTTGAAAATAGATATTAACATTTGGACTTGTTTTTCAGATGCATATATTTGTGGGTTGCAATCTAAATGAATAAACATTTGAGCTATTTTTCTTCAGCCAAATCAAATTGATCATGCATTTTTATATGTATTCATCCCTGTCATCATTTCTGGAAATAATCCTTCTGTTATGCTTTTGATCATCATACAATTTGAACCACAGTACATTATTGATTTAGTTAATGAATTTCAAATGTGTGCATTAATACATATATCTTAAAAGCAAATGCTAAGAAACTTTTTATGCACACAATGTGATTATCATGATATTCTAACAGCTACACAACCTCAGGCTTCAATAAAGAAAATTGCACCTTCTTATTTCCCATCTTCTCAATGAAAAATAATGGGACAAAAAAAACCTCCTCAAGTGAGATAGCAGGAAGTGATCAACTATTACTTTAATATAATGGCCAAATGTTAAATATCAGTAGTAGTTCATGTTCTGGACCCCAACTGAAAATGAACATGTTCCAGTGTAATGCCATAGAGTGTGTCACAAAATGTTTTTCACTTCTGTTCTCGAAAAATCCTAAAACCCTACTGGAGTAAGTTATTAATTACACCATATGACAGCGCCTCATAACTATTA
This sequence comes from Ascaphus truei, assembly GCF_040206685.1. Lineage (NCBI taxonomy): Eukaryota > Metazoa > Chordata > Amphibia > Anura > Ascaphidae > Ascaphus > Ascaphus truei. The sequence goes on from NC_134484.1 coordinate 355,481,766, forward strand.
TTGTTATTTGTGAAGCGTCAACATATTCTGAAGCGCGGTACAATGGGAGTACAGAGATTTGATAGATAGTTTCATAAACAGCGTTAAACACAAGAACAAATATGTACAAACAGATACAAAAGGTAATGAGGGCCCTGCTTGTGAGAGCTTACAACCTAGAAGAATGAGGGACAATATTGAAACAAAAAGGCAAAGTGGCTGCTCATTGTAGGATGGAGTGGGTCCAGCCCAACAGCTGATCCCATTGAGGTTTAAGGGTGGGGATATTAGGGGGTGTTACATAGCATGGAGATTGGTACAGCCGCACAGCTAGTCCCAATAGGGTTAGAGGCGGGAGATGAATATTGGATGTTAGAGTAGAGCAGCAGAAGTGCAGCAGTGAGTGAGGTAGATGAATCTGGCAGCAACATTTTGGATGGATTGGAGTTGGAATAGGCGACCAATGGGAACGCCAACTAGAAGAAGGTTGCAGTAGTCGAGGTGGGGCTAGAGGAGTGGAGAAATTAGGATTTTAGTGAGGAGAGAAAATGTATCCAATTTACCGTCATTTTCTTTTCCTGGAACCATATATGGCAGCGGGCACCATACGGTGAAGTCCATTCCAGCTGGGGTAGGACAGGAAATTGAAATCTGAGGCCTGCATGTCCAGAAGACAGCATTTCATAAATGTGTTAAATGATGACCATACGGCTGCCTTGCAGATCTGTGCAGGTGATGCCCATGATGTGGTCATGGCCCTTGTTGAATGAGCATTTAGACATACTTGAAGATGGATTCTCACCTTTGTGTTCATACAGTATGCTTTCCTTATGCATGACAATTCATCTAAATATTGTTGTCTTGAACACTGCTTGCCCAGTCCTTGGTCCTTCTGGGAGGATAAACAGCCTATCAGACTTTGATACCTTGCAGTTGGTTGATATAGGGTTTCAAACACCTGAACACAATCGAGATTGTGTAATACTGTACTTACTCTTTCTTATTTCATGATTTTGGTCAGAAAGACCGAATTACACTTTTTTGGTTAAGGTGAAATTGAGATACCCATTTAGGCAAAAAATGGTCGCATTACTGCCTTATCCTGGTGAATCATAAGGAACGTTTTTTAGCAAGATAGGGCTTGTGACTTTCTCACTCTCCTTGCTGATGTTATGGCTATGAGGAATGCCATCGTTCATGACAATACTTTAAAAAAGATATTTGATGTACAGGTTCAAAAGGATGCATCGTCAGGGCATCCAAAACAAGCGAGAGGTCCCATGACGAAACTCTACTCCTGATTTGCGGTCTTAATCTTTTGACTGCTTGAAAAAAACGAATGATGAGCCTTTCAGCTGCTAGAGTTTTCTCTAGTAGTGGTGATAATGCAGATACTTAAACTTTTAATGAACTCAGACATGTATTTATTTATACAATGTTTTACCAGGCAGTAATACATTGAGAGTTACCTCTCGTTTTCAAGTATGTCCTGGGCATAGAGTTATGATGACAAGTAATACATGGTTACAAATACATAGTTACATAAGTGAACAGGGTATACATTATGTACAAGACATTGCATTCACAGTTAGAGATAATATATATATATATATATATATATAGGCATATGTAACAGTTACAGACCAGATTAAAATGTGAGACAGCTTTAGTTTTGAAAGAACTTAGACTGGTGGTGGCTGTGAGAGTCTCCAGTAGGTTGTTCCAATTTTTGGGAGCACGGTAAGAGGAGGAGTGGCCGGATACTTTGCTGAACCGTGGGACCATGAACAGTCTTTTAGAGTCAGATCTCAGATGATGAGTGCTGCATGTGGTAGGGGTATGGAGCTTGTTCAGATAGACGGATAGCTTGCCCAGAAAGTATTTGAAGGCAAGACAGGCGAGATGAACTTTGCGCCTAGACTCAAGTGATGACCAATCTAGTTCTTTGAGCATTTTAGTGGGTGCAGCCTGTGGCTGTGATGCCCCCGTGTCAGTGGGTGCCTGTGATGCCCCCGTGTCAGGGGGTGCCTGTGATGCCCCCCCGCCCTTTGCCCCCCCCTGCCCCTCCATGCCCTTTGCCCCCCCTGCCCCTCCCTGCCCTTTGCCCCCCTGCCCCTCCCTGCCCTTTGCCCCCCTGCCCTTTGGCCCCCCCGCCCTTCCACGCCCCTCCCCCCCGCCCTTCCACGCCCCTCTTCCCCCCCGCCCTTCCACTCCATGCCCCCTGCCCTTCCACGCCTGGGCAACGCCGGGTATATCAGCTAGTTTTATTATATATATATATTATTTTTTTTTCCTCAGAGTGCTGGTCAGTAATGGGCGGTGATGTGGTCATAGCGTCATTATATTTTATACCTGTGTTTACTTTCCCTTCCCCCCATCCCCCTTTTCTATTTCCTGCATCCCTTTTCCATAGTTTTTCGAAAACTGATATAAAAAGTAAGTTACAAAAAAAAAAAAGCCATGGTCCCATTTTTATTTGGCCTAATAATTGATATTTTAAGACAAGCTTTTGAGAGTCCTCTCTCTTCTTCAGGTCGGCAATACTGATTTACAAACATTCCAGGAGTTTAACACAGCTGAGTTATGAACTAGGGTTGCCAGGTGGCTTGTCCAAAAATACTGGACACAATATTGGACCGCCACCTCCCTAATACATATAAAATATACCCCCACCTCCCCAATACATCAATTATAACCCCATCTCCCCAATACATATAAAATATATCCCCATCTCCCCAGTACATATAAAATATACCCCCATGTCCCAAGTACATAAATTATACCCCATCATCATGATCTCATCTTCCCAGGCTGGCCCCCATCACCATCTTATCCCCCACCCCATATCATTAAAATCTTATTTCTCCCCCCCCCCCCCCTCCCATCAGCATCTCATCCTGGCTCTCCATCAAATCCCCTTCCCCCCTATATTGTGTCCTTACCTTATGTCCTGCAGGACAAAGACATCACAGGACCTGTCTCTGGGCTGCTGGGGTGTGGGCTCTGCCCCCCTGTCCTCCGATTGGCTCTCCTCTCCTCTTGTCAGGACACGACTTCTGAGTCCCGCAGTCCTGACTGCGCCCGGCCACCGTCCGCTCCAGTCTCTGCAGAGGCTGCCTTCCAGCCGCCCTCGCCCCTGCCCGCCTTCCAGCTGCCCTCGCGCTGCCAGCCCTCCGCAAATTATAATGGTAATACCGGACACATATGTGTCCGGTATTACCTCCAATTTTATACCGGACAGGCATCTGAATTACCAGCCTGTCCGGGTGAAAACCGGACACCTAGCAACCCTATTATGAACACAGGTGTAAAGTGAATGGTAAACAAACAGACAAGGCAATAAATGGATAAAAGATATTAGGATTATTTTTTGAAACTTTGAAAAACCATCAACTGCAAACATCTCAAAACCGGTAAGATACAGACTGTGGAAGGAGAATGCATCTACTTTAACTGAAGGAGTACATTAAACTATTTCTATATTATCATGCCTGCAGGATACAAACTTTTACCAAATGTCTAGCATAAGCCTGTCACACATTTCTCAAAGAAAGTTTAATTTTCTTCTAATAAAACTTGTAACATTCTTGTCTCGGGAAACAGCATGATGGGTTGTGCCACCTGATCTTACAAGCAGGAATTGAACTTAACAGCAGCCTAAGGCTACTGAAATTTCATAGTTGGCAGCCCTACAGTCTTCCTGCCAAAGGAAGTGTGTGTGTTAAATTCTTTGTTAAATAAGGCAGTGTGCCTGGCACTCAAGCCTTATTATCCGCATCAGGATATACAGCATGACTGCAAAGATAATCAATGTAAATTGTATGATGCCATTTTTAACAGTCATTTATCACTCACTTAACCCGTTGATTTCAAAAGCACGGTAGGAATTCACCACACTGATCACTGCAACAGCATATATTTAGTCAAATGAGAAACGTAAGGATTCATGTTTATAATGACAAAAAAAATATCCACGCGTCTTTTTTTTGTTGTCAAATTTAATGCAACAATTTGCAATTGGGACCCTTTTAGGAATAATTATCTTTAAAAAATTAAATTGAATTAAAAAAAAACAAATTAAAAAGTGGGGGGGACAAGCAAAAAAGCAAAAACAAATATTGCAGAATGCACAATACAGGGGGATGTTTTGTGGGTTAATTAGGGGCTCATCTGATACACTGCAGCATTTTTTCTACAAATAGTGACCATGAGCGGGTTATAAAGCGGGGTTAGGAAAACAGCAATGGCAACCATCTTTAAACGTTTCCATATTTTTTACGTCCATAATTCTCCAGAATAGAATGAGTGAATCATACCACTGTGTGAAAATAATGTGTTGTGAACAAAGAGAAACTATACGCATTATGTGAAATCGCAGAACAGAAAAATAGGGATTTAAAAAAAAAAAAAAAAAGTATTTTAATCAATCAGCACATCAGAGGTTAATGCTAAGTTGCAGAGTGTCTTCAAAATACAAGAATTGGTTTTATTGGGGTCAAGACCTGCATAGTTCTGTGTTTGTCCAGAGGCCGAGGTATCCTGTGGGTCAATATCTGGGTTTGCAAGTGGAGGGAGTTGCATGGGAAGTCCATTGTTGAAAAAAGTCTACAGGTCTATTGTCTTCCGCAAAATAAAATATTGTACAATTAATTTGCATTGTCTGATTTAATTTCCATTGCCAGGCTTCAAATTTGAAATATGCACCTGTTATGGGAATAACCCTTGTGTTACATTTACAGTATGTCAGTTAACCTGCTTCAGGTACCAGTCGCTACAAGGCATCTGTAATATCATGTAATATTATTCAACACAATCCTCATAGTACTTATTTTAACTCCGAAACAGGCACATGCTGTGGGTAGGAGAGTTGACAATGAATGCACTTCTGTTCTAAATGGGCCAGCAAAACTTGTATCACTAGTGAGGCTATAGCAGTAGTCAACCTATAGCTGATCTTTCTCAATCCAGGTAACAACCTTACCCTTCCTACATTATCAGTTTCCATATAGCAGCTATGTTAATAAATCTCTCTTTTTGTACATTAAACTGCAAAGTAACATTTAAATTTTGCATTTAAAGTTTTCAATGTTGCATTTTGTATTGCTCACTAGCCTCTGATTAAGCATGAAATTCATATGCAAAAATGACCTACAAACCTTGTTTAGGCTCTCAGTGCAGCTTACTGTAAAGCAGGGGTGCGCAAACATTGTGCACTGCCCCACCCTGCCTGCCAGCCCCTATGCTCGCGCCCCACCACCCTTAGCTAAAATCCGTCGTCAAAGACGCGCGGGTCATGTGACCTGCGGTGTCATTTGACACGTCACTTGACCCCGCTGCGTTATTTGAAGCCGCATTGCCGAAGACAAGGTAGGAGAGACAGTGCAAAGGCCTCACGCGATCCCCCAGAAAAAATATTGCGCCCCCCACTGTAAAGTATGCAGCATAAACTTCTAAACTAGGGTAGCTGGGTTAAACATTAAAATCATATGTAGCCAGGTAATTTTGGTCCCAAATTATTACTATTGTTGAACTGGAAGTATTATCCGTCAGTGATAAGGGTGGAGGTAAACTGTGTTGGGCCCGGGAGACTTCAAGTGGAGTGGTGAAAGGATATGTAATGGTACTGTACTGTAATATTAAATATCCCTATCTACAGTATGAAGTAAAAATCTCATTGTTAGGCAGTGCTTACGTCTATGGGCCTTATTCTCTATTTGGTGTAGCAACCGCTAGGGCCATTTTGAACACACACACACACACAATTGGGGATTTTAAGCTGAAAACAGCCTGAACCACTGCTTCGGCAGATAAAGAATAAGACCCCAAGACTCATTCGTTATTTTAAGAGTAGGTTATGATATCAGTTGTTTCCGTTTTGTTTTTTATTTTTAGAACCAGAACCTGTGTCCCCCCTGACCTGAACCCTGCGATTTCTAGCACTAGGGACCCATGATATGAACATTTTTATGAGCTGGTAAAATGAAAATAAAAAGATGGCTGCCTGGGGCATTCAATCAGAAGCAGCAACGTCATGCTTTCCTTTAAAATAAGGTGGAATAGTTGGTTTGTAAATAAATAACCTGTGGTGGTACTCAGGGTGTGAAAGTATACAAGCAGTGGTACGCTGTGCCCCCAGTACAAATCACCATTCTGACTTCAGGCGGGCGGGCCTTAGCAATGGCTGATTTTTAGCTGAGCTCCCCATAAGCCTCTATCAAAAGAACAAAAGAAAGGAAGGTAAATTGGCCCTTAATTAAATCCAAAAGAACTATAATAGCAGGGGATAAGCAGACAAGGGAAGCAAGAAATGAGACCTCCCCCAGCTCTCTGCCTAAACATTACACCGGAGGCCTCTCAGACACTCAGAGGCTGCGCTTATAGTGATGGGTACGGCGACTGCGATGTCGCACAGCGCCACAACAAGTACATGCAGTCCGTCGTGGGTGCCCATAGTGGGCGCGACCACGACGGCACTGCAGAGCGACGGAGAGGTCGAGATTGCCGGTAGTCAATGGATTTTTACTTTTTCGGCAATCACCACGTGACGATTCAGCCAATGAGGGCGAACTGCTCATGGCCACGCCTCTGCCAAACCCCCTGTCGCCCTCCATTAGTCTCCTGTACCAGAGTGCAGGAATCAAAATAGCAACGGCTAACGTCACGTGGGCGCGTAGCCGGTCGCATAGCCAGCACTATAAGCTCAGCCAGACACGCTGTGCTGGGCTGCTGCAAGCGGAGCTGTAACAGGAGGGGGCCTATTAAAGGAACAAAAACCAACACAAAACAATGAATAAATTCATAGACAAAACAGGCACTACTAGGAAATTTAAAGCAAAAGGAAACAAAAAGGAAAGCTACCCTAGCCACACAGTCCCCAGAACTATCTGAGGAGGACGGCCACAGCAATACAGTACCTGGAATAAAAGACCAACACATGACACCCGCAGAGGCTACAGCTAAAGAGGTCATGAAACTAATGCCCCAACTATTTGAGGAGAAGATTTCAGATCTCAAAAATATACCCCAACACAAATTAACTCGCACGGGCAAAGACTTGAGGAGGAGGAAAACAGAACTCAAGGCTGTGAAAGTGACAGAACTGCTGGAGAACCTTAAAATCGAAGAGGCGCACAGAAGAGGCCCGGAGGGAGGTCAGGATAGAGCAAGACCACAGCTGGTCATCCTGAGATTTCTCAACTATGCGGACAGAGCAACAATACTCGCAGCATACAGGAAAGACTCGTACCTACAATACGGAAAGAACAAGCTCCTGCTTTTCCAGGACTTCTCAGCCCAAGTAGCGATGAAAAGAATTAGAATTCTCCCCACTCTGCAAAGAGCTTCACCAAAAAGGTAAACAATTTGCTCTTCTATATCCGGCCAAACGGAGGGTGATGAAAGGTAACAAGGTACTGCTAGTTGACTCACCTGAAAATGCGTATACTCACTTCAAAGATTTATCAAACTGAAAAAGAAAAAAACTCCATGAATAAAGCCAGCTGGAAAACTAGCAATGTTGGGGCACCGAGAAAAAATACACCAACATTATCAAGAGCCATGAGACACATGGCACGCTACCACTAGTTGCAGCCTGTTGCTGTTGGTTATGTTATAAACTGCAAAGTGCAATGCCGACTGTCAGAGATTACCACCGAGATTGCCGTGTTGACCCCGAAGATACGAATCATTCAGAGAAGACGAGAGCGCTGGGAAGGTACGACCCTGAAACAAGCCAAGCAAAACTGCAAACATTCAAGAACCCCGTTGGGGATTGGCAAAATGCAAGCACAAAGACACTAAAACAGATGCAGAGGATCCCCAGATTGAAATAAACACTCAAATTATCATGGAATGTAGGTGGTTTAAATTAGACGATAAAACGAAGGAAAATCAGCCCACACATTAAGCGGACCAAAGGGCAAATAACGCTATTGCAGGAAACATCTACTTGAGGAAGATACAAAGCGACTCAAAGCTCACTGGATTAAGGAAACGATCGCAGCACCATTCACAAGGAAGCAGAGAGGAACTGTAGTATTAGTACATAAAGATGTGAACTATGCTGTACATGAAACTATAAGAGACCTGGAAGGAAGATAACTTTTGGTTGATATAACAGTTGAGGGGTCAAAAATGTTATTGGTCAATGTTTAGGCTCCAAATTTGCCTAATCATCTACTCTTTACAGATCTATACCAAAAGATACTCGAGCAGGGTGGGACGACTTATAGGGTGTGACTGCAACGTGTTGGAACACTGTAAGCTAGACAGATCAGGAAATAAGTTGGTACCATATTACGCCTACACACAATTTCGATATCAACCAGAGAAATGAAGAGAATATGACAAAAATAGAAAATATAATTATCTCTGACCATGCCCCAATTTGGATCAGTCTAAAACGACAATCCCAAAGATATATCTCGCAATTGACGCTTGCCCACACACCTTGCTAATTCAAACGAGTTTAAAGATGACTTAAGTAATCAGTGGTTCCATTTTGAAACGGATAATAAATAACACAACACAGAACTACAATTATACTGGGACTCCTCTAAGCAGTACTCAAGGGTCATATTATAGCATATAATGCCAAGAAAAACAACATTCTAAACAATAAGTTAAACAGCCTAAACTCTCACTTGAAAAAAACCTACCAAGCATACAAAGCAAACAATACAGCAGAAAATAAAAAACTCTACTTAGACACAAAAGAGATATACGATTCCTTGCTTACTGAAAGAGCACAAACACAAATACTATTCCAGAAGAATAAATATTTTAGATGGGGCAATAAACCTGGAAGACTTCTGGCAAATTTAACAAAAGATACTAGAATAGACAACCAAATAGTATCTGGAAGGGAGAGGTGCATCCAGAGCAACAGCAAACAGCCCAATGACGTCACAGTCCAAAATTGAACATCAAAGCTTTATTGGAGACACACAGTGGACACAGCAGACTGCAGCACAGCCTCCTCCTCTACATGTTTCACGCACACAGGCCCTTCGTCTTGGAGTCACTTGGAAGACTTCTGGCAAATTTAACAAAAGATACTAGAATAGACAACCAAATAGTATCTGTTCTGCGGAAGGAAACTGAACAATACAAGCAAAAAAAAAAAAAACAATTTGCGAGACATTTCTAAAATATTACAAAGATTTATATACAACAAAACCAGATGAGGTAGATATAGGAGAAAATGTATAGAAGAGGCCAACCTCCCAAGCTAACCAAGAAGCCTTAAACAAACACAAGCCTAGAAGTACAAAATAATCAAAACATTCAAAAATGGCAAATTACCAGGACCAGATGGACTAGGTGCAGAATATTAGAAGATACTTAATCCAGAAATAACAATACTGCTAACGAACCTCTACAACCGTATAATAGAGACACAGGAAATACCACAAGATTTTAACAGAGCAAAAATAATTATCCTTCCAAAGCCAGGAAGAGGTCCAGAACGACAATCATCCTACAGGCCCATCTCTTTATTAAACCAAGTTATTAAAATTCTGACAAAAATAAATGCAAATAGACTTAAAAATATTCTTCCAGACCTAATAGCACCAGAGCAAACGAGCTTCGTCACAGGACAACAATCAGTTTCAACTATACGATCAGCCATTGCTACATTAATAACTGCAAAGCAAAACAAAGGGAAATATAAAACAGTAAATTTGGATGCCAAAAAAGCCGTTGATAAGGTAATATGGCCCCACATAATTAGATTACTAAAGGAACAAAGTTTTGGTTAACACTTCATAGCTTTAATAAAAAACCATTTATGACAAACCTACAGCCTTTATAATGGCTAACACGCTGAACTCAGAATCTTTTACATTACAACGAGGTACCAGACAAGGATGCCCATTATCCCCAATATTATTTGATTTGGCATTAGAACCTTTACTGAGGCATCTTAAACAAATGGACAAATTTGAAGGTATACACACAGGAAACTAAGAACTTAAAATAGCGGCCTTTTCAGGTGATATGCTGCTCTTTATTTGAAATCCAACAGAAGCTATACCAGCCATAATAGAAAAAATACAGATGATGTTTAGTAGAATATCAGGACTAACAAATAAATTATGAAAAATCAGAGGCACCAGCACTCACAGATAAGAAATAGGGTGGAAGGGACCCTTCCCTTTTAAATGGGTCCAAAGGCATATAAAGTTATTGGGTATACTCTTTCCCAGCAATATATCAAAAATTTACACAAATAATTAAACCATTAATGGAAACAATAATACAGGCATTACAAAGATGGCACAATCTAAATATTTCATTCCTGGGCAGATGCCATTCTTTATGTCTTGCAAATGTTGTCAATATGAATGAAAGACAAAGATGTTAAAAAAATTAAATAAAGTGTTCCAAATCTTCATATGGAGAAACAAGAAACCCAGAATAAGTATTGCAAAGTTGCAACAACATAAAGGGACTTGGGAGGGAGAAATCAACCACCCCACACTCAAATCTATATCTATAAAACAGAAAACGGTGTTGTTTGCTGTGCCTCTGGGCAATCAGATTGGTCCGTTGGTCCGTCACTCTGCCTCTAGCCAATTTGAGTGTTCCGTCGGCCTGCCCGCCCCCGCACGGCTCTCATTGGCCTGCGTGGTTCGCTGACCACATCTACCCCACTGGCACACTCTCAGAACCATTTTGCCGCCTCACCGCCTGCTCTCACCTCAGAAACTAACCCCAGCGCAAAATTTCATCCCCTGCGGACTACACACCACCTCAGGTACCGTGCGCTGACGTGTTCCTGTCCCCCCCCCCCACACACACACACACACACACACACACAACACCCCCCCCCCCCTCAGCCCTGCACACCGTCCGGTGCAGCGTCGCTCCGCACACCCTCCGTTGCTGCGTGCCCCGCCACCCCTGCGGTTCCCTCACAGACACCTGCCAGGATCCCTGCACAAACCACCACTATCAGCTCCCACCAGGCCCGCATATATCATCCGGAGAAGCGTCACTGCATAACCCGCCACCCTCACCCCTGCACAAGCCACTCAACCCACTCTGCTGCCCGGTGCCGGGGGGGAACCAGAGGGGGACCGGGCCTCAAGCCACCCACCGCACTCTGCTGCCCGCAGGGGAGGGATGGGGGGGAAACCAGGCCTCACTAAGCTAAGCCACTCACCACACTCTGCTGCCTGACGCCGTGGGGGCGGGGCGATTACATCCCGGGCAACGCCGGGTCTATCAGCTAGTTATACAATGCAGCGGCGCTCCTAAGATATGCAGGTGATTGGATCAACCCCACAAACCAATTTACAATTAGGCAATAGAACAGATGAGTCCGGATATAAATCTAAAATACCTACTTCACATGGCACCTAAAGATGTCCCAGTAAATATAAAAGACAACCCATTGCTCTTCAGCACCTACAGGGCATGGTACAGGGCTCATAAAACATTAACCGGGATAAATCTTTAAACCTACCATTCACAAAAAATAAACAATTCCAGGAAGGGAAAGCTAATAACCCATTTATGGAGAGGGAGAGAAGAGGTATCCTTGGGATAAGACAGCTGCTACACACACTAGACCACTCCATACAGACATTTCAAGAATTAAAAGAAAAATATGGAGGTATCCAACGCACATTTGCATATCTGCAAGCCAGACATTACACAAGGGAGAGAATCGATAATTTAACATTAGTGGAGACGGACAATCCATTGGAGAGTGTCCTACAGGCAACACACCCCGGAAAAAGCTGTATATCAAATATCCAAACCTGTCTTAGGAAAACACAAATATACAACAGCAACACAGCAGGAATAGGAGCGTGGATGACAGATCGCCAAGATTTAAATATGGAAGATATCATACAGCAATTTGAGAGATCACTTAAACTTCTCCCCTCATCTACATACCAAGAGATGCACTACAATATCTTACAATGGTTTAATTAATTAATAAATAATTATTACTTAATATATAATTATTATTATTATTATTTATTATTCTTTATTTATAAATTATACAATATAATTAAAATAATAAATCATAAAAATTTTAAATTATATTATACCATATCATACAGGAATTGATCCCAGGACCCTTTCATATGATGGTTAAGATTTGTACCTCTACACCACAGAAGCTGTGTGATGTCATCAACATCTAGAAATAGACTTAACATTTAACTGTGGCAATGTGTTGTAAAATAGAGGCTTTCAATTCGGGAGCCATGCTCAGACCGCGTTATAAGCGGATTCGCGTTGTAGCGGATCGCGCTATAACGGGGTTGAGCTGTATAGGTAATGCAAGGCTTTCAATAAAAATACTATAGGGGGGGGGAAAAAAAAAATCACACTTCGACCACTACATTTAGAAGACGTCTATGGCTAAGTTAATGGGAACTCAATTTCTTCCACATACTGTACAGTGAGGCTTTTAAGAGAGACATTTCCTTCACAATCTGTTTACCGTAGAATCTGTTCAACAGAAACCACCACTGCAAAGCCACAACATGCAATGGTTCTACCAGGGAATAAGGATTCATGGATTTTGCCTTTTTCATCATATTGAAGAGGTGTAGTCATGTGATGGTAAACGTCAGAGCACTAGTTGGTGGCAAGATTCACAAAGCACAGATTAATTTTATATCATGTAAAGGCACAGTATGCAACATGAAAAAAAAGTAAAGGGACAATCTCACTAAAGTGAACCAGTCACATTTTTAGTTGTTTTTTCGTTCTTTGCTCGCTTGTAAGCATGGTAACCTGACTAGGAAGAGATTTCATTATGTTCAGCTACCCTTTTTAAACTCTGCAGTTTCTGGAAAGATCAGCCACAAATAAAAAAAAAAGAAATTGCCTTCTAGGGAAGTTAAAATGGTTGCTGCCATTTACATGCATTATGGCACCTGAAGTTGCCATGGCAAGAACAGATGCCAGCGAAAGGACAAGGGAAGACCCAGTTAAAAAGGAAAATGTATTCAGTTTACCGTAATTTTATTTGCCTGTACTCCCCTAATGGCAGTGGGTACTATTTGAGATGTGCTCCTCCCTCAGCATAGGTAGGGCAGGAAACTCTTCAACAGATCCAAATTAAATTCAGACTTAATTTAATACTTCACGATCAGATGAATCACCGTACTCTCCTTCCAAGTACAGCTATACTGTAGCTGGTCCGCCTTCCCGACGTTGATGCCCCTCCCCATCCAGGCTTCATTGGGATCTTCATCTCTTCCGGGTCCGTTTAGTTGCTTGTAGCACAGCTGATTCCATAATGTGAGAGACTATCCTTTATCCAGCCCAGGGGAGCAGACTTAAGCACTTTTTGCATAATGTCTTCGCTTCGAGCACTGGCTTACTAGAAGCCGCAAATATCCTGGCTTTCTTAGCCACCTTCCTTTAATGCAGTAAAGGGTCAGTGGTTGTTTTGGGAGACCATTCCTCTGACTGAACCCCAGAGGTACCCCATTAAAGATAGAGCATATAGAAAACAATCTACACTCCATTGTTAGTTATGCTCTTTTGTATTACAATCATTTTACTACCTAGAGACTTGGCTCGCTTCCACAATAATTTTGTGCGAAATAGCAGTCTCCTAAATCCTCAGAAAGGCTTCAGGATGCTCAGGCACCATTAGAGGATATTGCCCCATTAAATATTATGGTGGGGTTCGCATGGCGGCATCGCGAATGTGACAGAGTGACATTTCCGCTTTAAGGGGATGAGTAGGTGCGCGCGTGCATGCTCTTCCTGTCTGCTTTCTACCCACAGAGGGATCCAGCGCGTCTTACCCCAGCCATGCGTTCCAGACCCATCTGCAGTGTTCTGCCCTGCCATAGGGTCGACCCAGACAGTGCTTCTGCCGGAGCTTCAGGTGTTAGGGGGGGAGGGTAGGCTGACAACCCCTCCAGATTGAACTACACTAATGCAGTCCTGGCGAGTCCCAAAACAACAAGATAACAAACACTACTGCTTCTGCCAGGAAAGGGGGGGCTTATATACCAGGTCCAGGTCCAGGTGCAGAAGAGTTTCCTGTCCTACCTACACTGAGGGAGGAGCGAATTCTAATTAGTACCTACAGCCATGTGAAAAGAAACAAACAAGGAGTGAACTGCGCTCTATAAATTGTGAACAAAGTGGTGTATTCTTACAGTGATAAAGTGATTAAATATATATATATATATATATATATATATATATAAACCTGTTACTTTGTGAAGGTGTGCAGCTATATTCGTGGAATGGCTCCACAGACCAACTAGAAGAACAAATACAAAAGAAACAGCGCAAAAGACCTCATAGTGTAGTATGAATATAAAATTATATTAGTAAAACAGGTGAGTATTGCACGTACATCAGATAAAATAATTACTGGCAGTACATGTATATGGACATGTTACCAATCAGAACCACGGGTGGAAAGGGCAATCATCAGGTGGATATTCTCTCCTTCCCCTCTCCTTTGGTGGATCAAGGCTGCTGTGGTGTATGGTGTTAACCCGACATCCAGCTGCAGTAGTCCGGTGGAATTCGTCTACTTCACAGCTGTTGTTTCAGCGAGGCAGGCTCACGGCATCCAGTTTCAGCAGCCCGGTAGATTTCGTCTGCTGTGCGGCTGTTGATCCAGCAAGACAGGCTCTCACCCTGTATCTCTCGGCGTGTGACGTCAGACTCCGGCGCACGTCAATGACGTCATCTGGTAGCGTCTTCACGATCTCAGCCGGTCAGGGAGGCACCGGGCGGGAACGGAGATAAATAAAGGGTATATACAGGATACAAATGCACAGTGGGTAGTACTAAAGAAGCGTCCTCTTATCCAACGCGTTTCGTACTATTACAGTACTTCTTCAGGGATATCGGAGGTGTCTAGAGGTGCGCTTCTTATACCAGTCCCTGTCTTGTGATTGGCTGTTTAGTTTGAGTCCAGCCTCTCAACAAGTGGAGGGAAAATTAAAGGGATATACCCTCTAAACATTGAAATACATATTAAAAAACTTTATTAAACACGGTATACTCCATAGGCTAAAAGGTAAAAGAAACAGATATTAATTAAACATAAAAACACAATGTTAAACGTATTCCTAAGCTAACGGAAGTAAGATATAGGGGAGAATAGTTTTCATAAACTATATCCTAACAGAGATACATATATTAATATTTTGGAGACCAGGTGAACATATAGTTTCAGTGCCTAAAATTATAAATATAAAGATTTGTTCTGCCAAATGGATATGTTTTAGGATATTAATATAGAGACCAGACATCTATTTCCTCATTTAGACCTAACGGGGACAGTGATTGTAATTTATAGATCCAAACACTCTCTTGCCTAGAGAGCATTTTGTCTCTATCACCCCCCCGTCGTCCTGCAGGAACAGTTTGAATACCAATGTATCGAAGACTGCTATCATCACTGTTATGTTTTAGCTTAAAGTGTCTGGAAACACTATGGTTATCTAATCCTAATCTTATATTTCTAGCATGTTCCAGAATTCTCACTCTAAGGTAGCGTTTAGTTCGACCAACATATTGATATCCGCAGGGACATTGAAGAAGATAGACTACATATGTTGACTTGCATGATATGCAGTCTTTAATCACAAACTTGTCTTTTGTAGTTTTCGAGGAAAATTCTTTTCGTTCTGAACTCAGCAGTTTACAGGCCTTACATTTGCCACAGCTATAATTACCGCTTGGTTTATTTGGCAACAATGAACCCTCAGATGTAGAGGTATTGGACAATCCAATGTCACTTGGTGCCAAATAGTGCTTTAAACTTTTGGCCTTGCGGTAAATAAAGCTGGGTTGTGGGGGAAGACAAGAACCAAGAATAGGGTCGTTGCACAGAATATTCCAGTTTTTCTTTACTATATTTTCTATTGTTGTGCTTGTCGAATTATATTCCGTAATAAAGGGAATTGTTATTATATTATCTTCTGTGTCTTTCTTTTTATTAAAGTCTTTTTTCACAACTTTTTGTACCAGAAGTGATTCCCTATCCATATTACAGACCCTTTCCAAAGATTTTATTAGAAGAGCTCTATCATATCCACGTTCTATGAATTTATCAAATAGAACAATGGATTGATGTTCAAAGTCAATTTGTTGACTACAATTGCGTTTAATTCGCATAAATTGACTTACAGGTATGTTGTCTATCCAGGACCTCTTGTGGTTACTGGAAGACAATAGGAAACTGTTCGTGTCTACTTTTTTGAAAAAAGTTTTAGTATTTATATATGAACCAGTTTTGGATTCTAAACTCAGATCCAAAAAGTTGATTTCATTTTTGTGAGTTTCCGCAGTGAACTTTAAATTAAATTCATTGGTGTTGAGGTAAATTTTAAATAGATCTAAAGTGGTCTCATCACCCTCCCATATACATAGCACGTCATCAATATATCTCTGCCAACTAATTACATGGTTCACAAATGGATTATTATTCCAAATGTAGAGATCTTCCCATACTCCCATGTAAATGTTGGCGTAGCTAGGGGCAAAACGTGTCCCCATAGCTGTGCCACACAACTGGATGTAATACTGGTTCATAAAGAGAAAGTAGTTGTGTGACAAGATATATTGAATGGCGTCTATGATGAATTCACAATTAAGGGGATGTAATTCCTCATCTTTCGATATTACTTCTCTGATGGCATCAATACCTTTATTATGGGGATACAAGTATACAGTGACTGTACGTCAAAAGTTGCCCATCTGTACTCCTCTTTCCATATTTTTGTTTTTAATGAATTCAAAACGGCAGTAGTGTCTTTCACATAGGAGGACAAAACCTTTACATATTTTTGCAAAAAGTAATCTACATATTGGGATAAGTTTGCCATTAGGGAATTGATGCCAGAAATAATAGGTCTGCCAGGTGGAATTGTCAAATTTTTGTGTATTTTTGGCAGATGGTAATAAACTGGAATTCGTGGAAACTCAACAAAAAGAAAACGGTATTCTGATTTTGTTATTACTGTGGACTCGACAGCTTCATCAAGAAGAGCTTTTAGTTCCAATAAAAAATCATTGGTAGGGTTACGTAAAAGTTTACCGTAATAGACTGAATCGTTAAGTATACGGAATGCCTCCATTTCATAGTCCTTTCTATTTTGGAGAACAACTCCCCCACCTTTGTCTGCTTGTCTTATAATCAGACTCTTATTATCTTGTAGTTCTTTAACTGCTTGGTGTTCTTTAAACGTCAAATTATGTTTGATGTCAGAGAATTTGAAGTCTTTAACCATTTGGGTAAATTCATTATTTACAACATTAAAAAACGAATCTATAAAACTGCCTTTGCTGTGTGCAGGATAAAATCTAGATTGTGGTTTAAAATCAGTGTGTTGGCATAATGTGTCAACCTGGCTCTCCTTAACACATATCTGATCAATCTCTATATTTGGCTGATCGATACCCAATTTATTCCTCATTAAAGTCAAATTTCAAGTAAATTTATGCAAGTCAGTGAACAGTTGGAATCCATTAGGTCCACTTGACTGGGAAAATTTGAGGCCTTTATTTAAAACTTGCTCTTGATATGGAGTCAAGGCAACAGAGGATAGGTTAAATATGCCTTTTGATTTGTTCTTACTAGAGTCTATCTTGATTCTCTTCTTTGTTTGGGATTTCCACCCTCCCCTAGTCCCTCTTCGGGTTCACTGCGGAAACGCACAAAAATGAAATCAACTTTTTGGATCTGAGTTTAGAATCCAAAACTGGTTCATATATAAATACTAAAACTTTTTTCAAAAAAGTGGACACGAACAGTTTCCTATTGTCTTCCAGTAACCACAAGAGGTCCTGGATAGACAACATACCTGTAAGTCAATTTATGCGAATTAAACGCAATTGTAGTCAACAAATTGACTTTGAACATCAATCCATTGTTCTATTTGATAAATTCATAGAACGTGGATATGATAGAGCTCTTCTAATAAAATCATTGGAAAGGGTCTGTAATATGGATAGGGAATCACTTCTGGTACAAAAAAGTTGTGAAAAAAGACTTTAATAAAAAGAAAGACACAGAAGATAATATAATAACAATTCCCTTTATTACGGAATATAATTCGACAAGCACAACAATACAAAATATAGTAAAGAAAAACTGGAATATTCTGTGCAACGACCCTATTCTTGGTTCTTGTCTTCCCCCACAACCCAGCTTTATTTACCGCAAGGCCAAAAGTTTAAAGCACTATTTGGCACCAAGTGACATTGGATTGTCCAATACCTCTACATCTGAGGGTTCATGGTTGCCAAATAAACCAAGCGGTAATTATAGCTGTGGCAAATGTAAGGCCTGTAAACTGCTGAGTTCAGAACGAAAAGAATTTTCCTCGAAAACTACAAAAGACAAGTTTGTGATTAAAGACTGCATATCATGCAAGTCAACATATGTAGTCTATCTTCTTCAATGTCCCTGCGGATATCAATATGTTGGTCGAACTAAACGCTACCTTAGAGTGAGAATTAGATAACCATAGTGTTTCCAGACACTTTAAGCTAAAACATAACAGTGATGATAGCAGTCTTCGATACATTGGTATTCAAACTGTTCCTGCAGGACGACGGGGGGGTGATAGAGACAAAATGCTCTCTAGGCAAGAGAGTGTTTGGATCTATAAATTACAATCACTGTCCCCGTTAGGTCTAAATGAGGAAATAGATGTCTGGTCTCTATATTAATATCCTAAAACATATCCATTTGGCAGAACAAATCTTTATATTTATAATTTTAGGCACTGAAACTATATGTTCACCTGGTCTCCAAAATATTAATATATGTATCTCTGTTAGGATATAGTTTATGAAAACTATTCTCCCCTATATCTTACTTCCGTTAGCTTAGGAATACGTTTAACATTGTGTTTTTATGTTTTATTAATATCTGTTTCTTTTACCTTTTAGCCTATGGAGTATACCGTGTTTAATAAAGTTTTTAAATATGTATTTCAATGTTTAGAGGGTATGTCCCTTTAATTTTCCCTCCACTTGTTGAGAGGCTGGACTCAAACTAAACAGCCAATCACAAGACAGGGACTGGTATAAGAAGCGCACCTCTAGACACCTCCGATATCCCTGAAGAAGTACTGTAATAGTACGAAACGCGTTGGATAAGAGGACGCTTCTTTAGCACTACCCACTGTGCATTTGTATCCTGTATATACCCTTTATTTATCTCCGTTCACGCCCGCTGCCTCCCTGACCGGCTGAGATCGTGAAGACGCTACCAGATGACGTCATTGACGTGCGCCGGAGTCTGACGTCACACGCCGAGAGATACAGGGTGAGAGCCTGTCTTGCTGGATCAACAGCCGCACAGCAGACGAAATCTACCGGGCTGCTGAAACTGGATGCCGTGAGCCTGCCCCGCTGAAACAACAGCTGTGAAGTAGACGAATTCCACCGGACTACTGCAGCTGGATGTCGGGTTAACACCATACACCACAGCAGCCTTGATCCACCAAAGGAGAGGGGAAGGAGAGAATATCCACCTGATGATTGCCCGTTCCACCCGTGGTTCTGATTGGTAACATGTCCATATACATGTACTGCCAGTAATTATTTTATCTGATGTACGTGCAATACTCACCTGTTTTACTAATATAATTTTATATTCATACTACACTATGAGGTCTTTTGCGCTGTTTCTTTTGTATTTAGCCATGTGAAAAGAAATAGACATTCACAACAAACTATTCATTTCAGTGAGGAGTTCATTTTCATTTGTGTGGGGAAGACGGCTGCTTTAAGTTGAAACATATAAATATTGTTTATGCAAGAGACCATCTTTCCCATCTAGAATGCGCAACCTACTGTACTTCCATATGAAATATACACACACACAAATTGGAGTAGCGCCTATAGTATAATTGACTAAAAACTAAAAAGCTGTGACAGAGTGGAATTAGGTATAAGGTTATACTGACCAATGGATACCTAAAGATAATATCAATATAATAAAGCAGCTGATATAAATCGTGAACCAGAACACACAACAATTCCAAATAATCTAACAAATGTAAATCATATATACATAATATTATTATTTTTTATAGATGTGTGTATTGTATATGAAAAATATAATAAAAACCAGTCCACAGATAAAAGTCCACAGGTAATAATCTACCGGAGTCTTGCAGCCTGAGTATAAGGATCATCAAATCCACAAAGATATCTGCACAAAAAAAAAACAGGCGCACTCCTAGTGTATTAAAGTATAAAAATAATTTATAGGACTGAAACATATAAAAAACGCACTCATGTGTGGATCTTCTGTAGCCCGGATGGTGTCACACTTTACACACCAACAAACAGAGAGCCGATTTGTAGCTGTAGAGAGCAGTGAATGAACTGCCAATACATTATTGCATTGTGAGTACCTGCAAGTTCCTGTGGCGATCAGAACCAACACAAGGAGGTGTAGCCGGAGGAAGTGTTTCCGTGGGACACAGAGTGGTGACACCATTCGAGCTACAGAAGATCCACACATCCTGCTGAACCACTGTATGCAGCAGAGGAGGCACCTTGTTACCAACTGAACGTTTGGCGTGGATCCATGCAGCTCTCTGGCAATTGAGTATATCTCATACATGCTTAAGATATACCTCTGTTTGTGAGTGCGTTTTTGATATGTTTCAGTCCTATAAATTATTTTTATACTTTAATACACTAGGAGTGCGCCTGTTTTTTCTGGTTTTAAAAACGGTCATTAAAAATTAAGACTTAACTATTCTGAAGTCTCATTCATTTGGATTGAGCCTCATTTATTTTTAACAATAAAAATCATACAGGCGTCAATGTAATTTCAGTCCTGCAAGGTAGAATTTTTCCATTAAAATGTAACTTTCAGGTTCAGAAACGAAAAGCTCACTTGTGTGACTTATGACTTGAATTGAACTAAATACTAACTGGTAAACATTTCGGTCTCATTTATTGTTGACCTTTTTTGATTTGTGCCACTGCCGGGTCATGGTTGCATCTCAGCTGGTTAATGTTCTATGAAGCTCGGGGTAGAAGCATTTGTGAAGAAGAAATGATTTCAAATCAACAGCAAAAAATTTTTTTTTTAAATCAATAAAGAAATGCTGATTAAAAAAGAAAAAAATAATGATTTAAAAAAACAAAGGCTATTCACACTTTTTAATAGAGCATTTCTAAAGCAACAGCGTTCCTACTTCACAACATATTCTAACTGCAATGAAGTGAAAATACTTACAACACCTTATCTTCCGCTTGGCTTTAAGGCAAACATTAAGGGAATGCATAACGTATTCCTCTCTTAGTATTCTCTTTCGAGGAGCCAACATTAAAATGCAACAATTCCTTTGACTTGGTGAGGACTGAACTGTAAGCAGCAATTAGAAAATACACACAGTACAATAAACAAAGACACATGCCAAGTATGATCGACCATTAATACCTCATTCAATCTTTACTCCTAACTGAAAACTACTAAAACGTCTCATTTAAGGTTGTGTTCATGATGACTAAGGCAATGTAAAACTAAGAGATGTAGCAGGCTTGTGTTCCCTATGTTACGATATGCCCGGGTATACTGAAATATTCCGTGGCAACATTACCATTGAATGCTATAGAACAGCAGTGGCTAACTCCAGTCCTCAAGGGCCACAAATAAGTCACATTTTCAGGATATCCCTGCTTCAGCACAGGTGGCTGTTATTCTGCGTCATTCTGACTGAGTCACTGATTGAGCCACTTGTGCTGAAGCAGGGATATCCTTAAAACCTGACCTGTTGGAGGACTTTGAAGACTGGAGTTGGCCACCCTGCTATAGAAGCTGTGTGATATTCTGAGGCAAGCCTCGGTATGGTGAGGTATCTAGGGGAACAGTAAAAACCACTAAATCTGTGTATGAAACATTTCCAGGTCATATTTGCGAAGTATGTAATTCTATATACTGAAGTCCAATGCACCGGTACAGGCTGTTTTCGGACAAAAATCCTCATTGACTTCAATGGGGATTTTCAGCCTAAAATGGCCTATACTGTATAGATTAAAACACTAAAAAGTGTTCCCTCCATAGGACACCATACTATGACATACTGTGTGCAATGACTACAGGAGAAATGATGGTAAAAGTTGATTATACGGACCTCTGACAAGTATTTTAATTGTAATTGGTATACATTTTAATAATATTTTATTAAAGTGATTTTTTGTGTGTGTATAATGATAAAAAGCAACAGTACCACCTGCCGTTTTTTCCCCTTTATTTGTTTCCCCCCTTTTAATATGTGCATCAATACAATCCACACAATGATAAATCATTAGTGAAGTTGCCGATCGATCAGCGAAGATTTGGCTCGGGGGTTCACTAAATGGAGGACCAAAGATGTAAAGTTATGTGGGGAAGATCACGTGACCAGGCAGTCACTAGATACAATTGGTGCACTGCTCGAGGTGGGGCAAAGCTCAAAAAGGGGTGTGCCAGAGCCTGTTTCAGAAGAGGAAGGGATGTGACTTTGTAAATGTTTGCTATAGAAACAAAAAATGCTCGTTACATTGTAATACATAAAAAATGTATTTCAGAGTGGTAAAAAAAAAACCGCTACAGGTATTATCTCATACACACATTTAGGATATTGCTTGGTCTGCAGCTTTACGGGTATGTGGATTACTCGCATTCAGGTTAAGTGGAGAAAATATAAATTTTTCATATGCACAAATTTTTTTGAAATCAAGTTCCTGAAATTAGTTTGTCGTTTATGGTCTAACGTAAGGAATATTTTTGGAACATGTTCAAGAGTGCTATTTACCCCTTAATCTTTTTTTTCTTTTGGTTCTTGATTTTCTTGGGGGGAGCACCACCACCATATTGTTGGTTTCACATCCCCAAGATAAAACACGGAGCCCTTTTTTCTTTTCTGGCTATCTAACCATACATGTGTCTTAGAATAGCACTGCTTAGTAAATGCAGCCCTTTGTGCTCCACTCACATGAATGGAGCCACAAGAGGTCTTCCAGCACGGAGTGTGTATGGAGTGGCACTTCTTCGTAAATACAGCCAGTCAAGCAGATTTCCAAATAGTGGTGCAAGACATCCGTTTCCACTTAATGCGTAAAACATGGCAAAGCAAACATGCCGTATAGTACTTAGAGAGAGATGATCAAAAACATCAAATGAACATGGAAGTGGCATCTTGTTGCTATGCTCGTCCACAAGTTGTGTATCTAAGTCGACTAGTGAGCAATTACGTAGGAACAACATGCCCATAGAAGCGCTGTGTCTCGACAAGAGGAAACGGGGACTGTTCTTTTTACACCAACAGGTCTCGGCTCTATTAGATCAGGTGAATCAAGGAGTTCTCACAGATACCAGTACAATCAAACTGAAAAATGGAACAAACCAACAAACCTGGAGTCATTTTCTTTGCTACTCAAGGAAAGTTTAGACAAAGTTGCCTTTGATAATCAACTGAGCAAGCTGCCCTGCAAGCATCAAGGGATAGCATAGGGATATATAGCAGGTGCTGTAGTTTATCACAAAACCGTCTAAAATAATTGGAAGTGACAACCAGCACTACCACAAATGATTTATTAGTCTTTCACTCAGCTTTTCAGCTTCCTCAGGGCCAGAATAAATAATTTACCAACTCTGTATCTTCCAATCATTAATTCTTCCCTGTGCATCCAAACTGCATTTAACTCTGCTGGGGATTCAGCTGAATTAAAAAAACAATATGAAGATTTTTTTTTTCTTCTTCAAGTGTATTATTTAACTGTATCCAAATGCAAAACTATCAAAATACAAGAAGAAAAATAAAAATTGCGGCGACGGACTGTTGCAATGCAGTGAGTTGCAAGTCCTCTTTCATCCTAAAGGGATAGATCTACTCAAAACAACAGGTACAGTACGGACATTTGAAATGGGATCTGTAAAAGATACTCCGACTAAATTCAGCAGTGTGATGCTGGCAGACACACACTGAAAGGAAATCCCTTTTATGGGAAGACTAATGTTAAATACAGCAAGTGTTTTTAGTCTCTTAGGACTCTGCTACCACACCACTATTAAATACCCAGAATCCAATCTATCTATCTGGAACCATTTCAGGCTCTTAACCTCTTCAGAGCTATCGCCTTAGCCAATAGAATATAAATATTTCCCACCATGTTAGTATACTGCATATAAATCTCCGCAGGACTATTTACACAGATTACTGCAGTTTAAATACTTCAGTACCTTGCAGCGGTTTCCAGTACTCACAGCCTGTGCCACTGTGACATTCTTTTCATAAGATACACTATTTTGAGAATCAGAATTGCAGTGAAAACGTTAAGAAAAGGTGAAGAAAAGGTGAAGCCTCGCCGGTTCCCAGCCAACGCTAATGCCAAGAGGACGGAAGCTCCAGTTTAAAGCATCTACTATGGGATAGGTGCTGTTGCTTAAAAGGGCAATTGCTCCTAGGGCCACAAGTGTAACTCATTTCTACAGGAACAAAAGAAAATGTTTGCTTTTATCCTGGTTAGATGTGTCTAAGAAAGCCAATTAAATGCTTTACAAAATGTTTGGTTATTTTATTTTACATGGGATAGCACCTTTAAAATACATATACATAAAAATGAGAAACGTGTCAAATTGTACATCATTTATGTTTGAAGATTTATTTACTGTATCACAGTATTGTGGGGCTATGTTTGTTACATTAGCTGTAAAAGCGGTCGTTAACAACCTAGGTAGATTTTACATCCGCAGCAGAACAAAATAATACTACAATGCAGTTTTCAGGCTGTCTGTACCATATTTCTATTAATTATGTAGAGGAAACATACAGAAAATAAAATCACATCCAAAATCCATTTTTGATGTAAGCGAGTCTTATCTCATTAAATCAGCATCTATGATTAAAACAGAGATCATTTTTGGTACATAATGTATTGCATTGTTAGAGCAGCATCTGTTTGTCGCAAAGCAGAACACATTTTTCAGCTTTAAGAAACTGTAATCATATGGAAAGAACAATCCAAACTTTGATGATATTACAAGTATGCTTTTTGCTTCCAAATGTATATTTCTTTTTTTTTTTTTCAAAACAGGAGAAACAATGTGCAGTTCATTAACCATTTGTGCTTAAAAGCTGCCGTTTTCAGCATAAAAAAAAAAAATGAAATAAAAAAATATTTTTATCTCAAGTTGTGTTGAAAAGCGCAACAAAAATCTAATCTTGTGCTTATGGTTTGTGCAAATGTAAGAAACCAGCAAATTACATTTTCTCCAAGTCAGATTTAACTGAGCTTTTGTTGCTACGGAAAGGTACTGTCCCAGATATAACCACCGGTATTCGAACACATCTCGGGAAAAACGTCGAGATTCCCATCAAAAACCCAGTGAGATGGTCCATCGGGATTAACACAGCAGGGGTCCCTGCGGTCGAATGAGACTCGCCCTGTGTGAATCCTACCGGGTTCCACCTGTCTGTAAGAGACGCGCAGTAAGAGATAGACTGAGTCACTCGACCGTTATGGGGTGGCGGTATCCCGGCTGCCATGTTTATATTCTCCCGCATCACGGCCCATGTGATCGGGGGATTTAAACCAAGCAGAGGAATACCGGCACCCCATAATGGGGCCTGTAACTCAGGAAGCAGGGGTTCCCCAAACCTGAAATAAATGCGGTTCAGCTCCGAAGACCCCTGCTGCAATACTGTAATATTAAAATAAAATAAAAAAAGTAGCTTCATTACCTTAGTGGCTAACCGCTACGGCAATGAAGGGGTTAAGCAAGACTACGTGGTTAATTGGAGGCAGAGGGAGTGAGTGAAGGAGGTAGTTGCCCCAGGGTGTGTGGTTAGGCCTATCGGGAAGGTTGCAGGAGGGGTTAACCCCTTAATTAACTTAGCGGTAGTAACCGCTATGGTAATGAAAGTGTTAACCCAGGCCTTGTAAAGTGAGAAGGTCCGAACTGCTCCAAGGAAAAAAAATTTGGGCCGCACGGGTAAAATAATCATCATCATCATCATCATCTCTCCTCCAGCACATTTCATCATCATCATCCTCAGATATCATCCTCATATCTCCCCCAGAACCCCTCACTATCAACCTTTGCGATACTCCCCATCTATCTCTCATATCCCCATCTCTCCCCCTCACCCACACACATAATACTCCCCCTCCACATCAAACACACAATAACCCCCTGCACACCACCCACATCCCACCCCCCCTGCACCTCACATCATTCTCCCCCCCTGCACCTCACTCTCCCCCCCTGCACCTCACATCACTCTCCTCCCGCCTGCACCTCACATCACTCTCCCCCCCCTGCACCTCACATCACTCTCCCCCCCTGCAACTCACACCATTCCCCCGCCCCCCCCTGCAACTCACACCATTCCCCCGCCCCCCCCTGCAACTCACACCACTCTCCCCCCTCACAAGGAAAACAGAGTCGGCCCCACAGACCATTTCAGCAGCCCCCCACAGCCCATATCAGCAGCCCCCCACAGCCCATATCACCACCCCCCCCCCCACAGCCCATATCAGCAGCCCCCCAACCCATTTCAGCAGCCCCCTCAGCCCATTCCATGTCAGCAGACCCCCACCCCCTCCCATGTCAGCAGCCCCCCACCCCCCTCCCATGTCAGCAGCCCCCCACCCCCCTCCCATGTCAGCAGCCCCCCACCCCCCTCCCATGTCAGCAGCCCCCCATCTCCCATGTAAGTAGCCCCCCACCTCCACCCCCAATCCCCATATGCTTACTTGGTGATGGTGACGGCGGCGGCGGCAGGGAAGCGCGAGGGAAGCGCGCTCTAGCAGCAGACCCGGAAGTTCCGAGTCGTGCTACACTGCTAGAGCGCGTCCCCGTGCTGGAGGAGGGAGGTTAGGGGACAGTGCGCACAGACACTGCTGGAGCGCGCTCCTACTGGAGCGCGTCCTTCTTTCCCTACCAGGGAAGGGGGGTAAAGAAGGGGAGGTTGAAGGGGGTAAGTCGCGGGCCGCATGTTGTGCAGCCCTGTGTTAACCCCTCCCACTGCCCATCCGAGAGGCCTAACTACCCCCTTCCCTCAATAAACATTACAAACAGCAATAAAATACATTGAACACACTCCCAACACATACAGTACAGTAATGGGCAAAATCACTATTATCTATATCTGGATAATAGCTCATTTACCCATTTTAACAAAATGCCATACCAATACCCTATGGGCATGGTTTGAGACTGTCAGTCAATGGGCAACCTGCTAAACCAAAAAAAACCCAACAAAATTAAAAACACATTCAATTTCAATAAAATAAAAAAATGCTATAGCAAATGCCAACCTCAAATACAAGGCCAATGACCAAACAAAAGACATTTACATTGAAACAAAAAAAGTAAAAATAAACGCCAATATATATTTTCAATAATTAAGAAACATTAGAATTAAAATGGATGCATTAAATAAAAACCATTGAAAACGAAACTACTCACTAAAACATGATTTGACAAATCACACCCTTTCATTAAGGTACAGGCAGTCCTCGGTTATCCGACACAATGCGTTACTCAAAATAGCGTTGGAAAGCAAAACGTTGGAAAGCGAAACACGTTTTCCCATAGGAACACTGTTTAAATGAAAGGTTCCGTTCCTGAGGACATTTTTAATGCTAAAATACACAAAATATTTTACGCAGACAATAAGATATGCAGCACACACATAAATTATATAGTGTATATACTGTATTATATATATAATATAACATAATATATTATAGAATATGAAAATATAATATATTATATAGTATAATATATATTATGTACACAAACAACTTTGCAAAGCGTCGTAAGAGCGTTGGTTAAGCCGTTTTGGCGGTGTAAAAATGAACATAGGTATGCATTGCAGAGCGTTGGATAAGCCATTAGTTGTAAAACGAAGCGTTGTAAAACGAGGACTGCCTGTACTTTGCTCAAGTAGTGATAATTATTAAGATGACAACTTTAGACACTCGAATGCGCGTTCACTGAAAAATGGTACAAATCGTCCATCGACTCATAAATTGCTCTATATAAACTCATTATCAAATTCCTTTTTTAAAACCATTTGTGATCGTACACAATTTTTGTCAGACAAAAAAAAAAAAAAAAAAAAACTTCCGAACTTGGGCCACAGTGGTTTGCAACAGATTTGAACTATGAGATCTAAAATAACTTGAGTAAATCCAAGATGCCTTTGCAACCCTTTGGTATTTATTTACATGTCAACGGTCTAGACCAGGGTTTCCCAACTGGGGCTCCGCGGCACCATGGGATTCCATGAGAGAATCAAAAAGGTGCCATGGGATTTCCCCAGATCTCCCACAGTAGAAGGGCAATTTCCTTTATCCCGATTGGCTGCAATACCCTGCAGCAGCCAATCAAGAGGTTGTGTCAGGAGCCTGTGGGGTCTGGCCAAGCAAGAGGAGGAGGAGGAAGTACCATTAGCAGTAGAGAGTTGAGGGTGTGTGTTTCTGTCCTGTGTGCTTTTGTTTGTGTATATAGACGTGTGTGTGTATGTGTGTATACACGTGTCTACAGTATGTGTTCTGTGACTGTCCTTACCAGACTCCGTCTCTTTCTCCTGTGACAGTCCCTCCGTCCTGTGTTTTCTGTGACCGTGTCCTGATGTGGGGGTGCCTAGCCACTGAGCACTGTGGTTAGGAGTGCCCAGCGAGAAAAAATGTATAAAAACCACTGGTCTAGAGCAGTGCTTCTTAAAAGGGTTCCTAGGAAGCCTTGGGTTCCCCCGGGCATCCCGAAAAGGTTCCCTGCAATTCTAAAGTCATTTAAAAATTGTACCAATTACAGAAGAATTTACAATGCATCTGATCTCAGACGCGCTATTAGAGAGGGTTGGGGTTCCTTACAATGCATCTGATCTCAGGCGCGCTATTAGAGAGGGTTGGGGTTCCTTACAATGCATCTGATCTCAGACGCGCTATTAGAGAGGGTTGGGGTTCCTTACAATGCATCTGATCCCAGACGCACTATTAAAGTAGAGGATCCACAAAATTTCACAATATAAATATTGGGTTCTTAACCAAAAAAAGAAATTGGGAACTACTGGTGTAGTGCAAATCTGGATGAGGGAAATGGTTAAAAACTCCTACAGTAGGTGTATGAAAAAAATATTTGCAACAACATGAATGCAAAAAGGGTCATTTTTATCACGCATCATGTAACATCCAACAATTATACTTTTTTCCAACTACGAACGTTGTGCTTCAGTTTATCGTTTGGGAAGTGGCAAAAGGATAAATTATGATTAGATTGCATTATAAAAACACCCGTGACATTATTATTTGTTGAACCATGGATGATCTTGACTTTAAAAAAAATCCCAATAATATATCCAATTAATTCTAATGGCAACAAGAAATCCAATTTAACACACTGGATGAAAAGATATTCTCCAAATCGACAATCATTATTGGAGTTTCAATTGATATGTACAAATTAATCGGAAGCCTCCTTAAAGCTGCAGTTGTTTTTTTTTTTTTTTTTTTTTTTACATTTATTTTTTTACTTCAATAGTTTCATGTGTGCAATCTCTAATTATCTAAAGAACTGTATAGCTGCAGCTCAATTCGTTTTCCATGTATTGATAGGTCGAAATTTGGTGACATATTAAAAGCTGGCATTTGTTTATAATCTGCTTGACTGGCAGTGGAAGCTCATGAATATTTATGAGCAATCCTGAACTGACAAGTGCTAGAGGGAGGGCAGGGCTGACAAAGGGGTGTGCCAGGGCTTGTGAC
The DNA here is from genome assembly GCF_040206685.1 of Ascaphus truei. NCBI lineage: Eukaryota > Metazoa > Chordata > Amphibia > Anura > Ascaphidae > Ascaphus > Ascaphus truei. Next base: position 355,511,484 of record NC_134484.1, read on the forward strand.
AGGACATGAAGGGGCAGTGCCTTAGCAAATGGCTGTTAAAATAGAATACAAGAAAATTGGTCTTTAAAAGTTGTTTTTTTAAAAACAGAAAATGCTAAAAGTATTTTTTCTTACTACAGAACTGATTTATTAAAAAAAAAAAAACATGCAGGATATTGACTGAACTGCAGCTTTAAACAATGAGCAAAAAAACCCCAGATAAATAATACTCATTTGTTAAAGATTTTCTCTCTGCCTTATCAAATGAAGAGATCTGAAATAGAAAATATTGTTTGCTGGTATTACATCTGATTTAAAGAAACAACGGTTACAATTAAGCTTAGATGAGTGTTACCCCCACGGTGATGCAAGATGAAATGCTGCCAACTAGAATGGCAGTCTCCTTTATAGAGAAACGTTGTAGAAATAGGTGGCACAAGTCTGAGGCGGCAGCTTAACTTGCGACAGAGCTAGACCTTGGCCAGTTAGGAATTCTCCAGAAAGGAATTGCTGCCCTGAGGCGTAGAGTTGCCAATGCGTATATATTTACCAATGTCAAATGTTGGAGACATTCCCCCATTTTTTTCCCAAGCTTCGAAAATTCCAAAATTGGGCAGTTTGCTGAAAACTTGTATAAACATTTTGCACATTTCTAATTAGCAGCAACATAGGCCATTAGGCAACAGTATGCTTCACTTCCACCGTCATTGTATGTTAGAACACATGCACAACAACCTTCTTTGAGATGAAACGTTTTCTTCGCATGGATGACCGTCTCATTAAGCACAAAGAAAAGGCAAAAACATTCATAGAGAATCGGAGTTGTAGGAAACAAAAAGCAAATAAATGAATATACAAATTTCCAGCGTTATACAACGCATGGCAAACTTACAGAAACAGCGGATGAGATACTGCAGAGATAACACTGGGATCAGAATAAAAAGCACATGGCATTTAGACTGTAGATAGCTTGAGAAGAATTCTAGAGACTGGGAAGCAATCTTGGTGGAATACCATAACATTTTGTGCAATACTATGTTACGTTAGACATTGCTGTACCCCAGGGGTTCTCAACTCCAGTCCTCAGGACCCCCCAACAGGTCAGATTTTAAGGATATCCCTGCTTCAGCACAGGTGGTTCAATCAGTGGTTCGCTGCATCAGCACAGCTGGCTCAATATGCACTGTGCTGAAGCCGAGATATTCTTAAAACCTGACCTGTTGGGGGGGTCTTGAGGACTGGAGTTGAGAAGCACTGATGTAACCATTCTGCCCCTTATCATTTACTTGTAAAATCGCCAACATAATCCGCGGTGAAACCATTTTGAGCCTAATTTTGCAATATGGAGCTGCCGCACACTGCCACCATGCCCCAATATATAAATACGACCATTGGCACATAACGATTTATGATCATCAATAGGCACATGTGGACAACTGCCAGCTTGGCTTTAAGCCTAATCTTCGAAGTCTCTCTTAATTTTGTACAGTATATACAATGTATATACTGTCAGTGTCAGGTTTACGTTCAAGGGGTAATATTAACATTTCAGATGCTTAGATTCCCTGGTGCTCGCCAGGACCAGAATTCCACACAAAACGTGTCTGTGACACTGCAGCTTTTGCCCAACACCCCAGGGATGTTACAATCATATGCTTCTAAAGTGACTATCCATTGCAAATCTGGCCCAATGGTTTTTGGTTGGGGTTCAGCAGTTATCTCTAGCACACAAAGCCTGTGTGCCTCTAAGCATATTCCCTTTGCAATAATAAGCATATTCACTTGTGACGTGGCAAGATTTAAATATTCTGTATATATACATATCTGTTGCAAAAGTATGAGACACTATTGCTCATTATTATTCTAAAGTGATAAGAAAACTGTTACACAAAAGGTGCCAATGTAAAACATTTGCAAATGGATACCAAATTAATGGTCATAAAAAGAAACAGAAAGTAGTAATTAATGGAACATATTCAAAATGATGCAACATTATTAGTGGAGTCTCATGGGCACTGAGCTAGGGATGTGGATGATTAATATCGTACTTAGCAGACTGATTTTGTTGAAAATTATATCAAACTATGCAAAAAAGAGTAAGTGTGAGAAAATACCAGAGATTATATCCTGATATGATGCAGAACCGGAAATATTTATGCAAAATTCAATTGAAAAAGAAGCAATCCACCCCCCAGCTCCCTCCCCCTCCCCCAGGAGCCTATATGAGTTTACCATCTTGCCCCCTGAGCATGTCCTGCTCTTTTGTTAAAATCATGGTTTTCCTCATCTCTGAGCCATTTCTAGTGCTGCACTGTATCCTTTATTACAAATACTTCCACAGTGATCGGTCTCTGTTGAGGTTTAGTTTATGGTGTATCCTGAAGTGGCACTTCTGGGTATCGGCAATTAATATCACGCTTTAGTAAATAGATCCCATTGCATCCTTCAGATGCACATCTTGAGCGAACGTAAAATAAAATCCCCATTTTCACACTGTTTTCACATTAAATATGCAATCCATAATATTACATAAAAAATTGAAAAATACATTGTTTTTGTTTTTTTATCTTCTTTGTAGCACCTCGGAGATATTTTCCTTGCATACTGTATGCCTTTCGAGAGTATATGGAATAGAGATTTTTTTTTCTCTCATAGGAAATAATGAATTTAATGACTGGATGAAATGTGCATTACATATTTTAAAGTAGAAAACAAAATAAATTAAATAAAAAAACAGGCTCGTATATATCCACTGTTATTTATTGTGTTTGTTTACAAAATGCTCCTGGAGAGATGGCAATTTGAATACTTGTGTGTTTTGCATATGAAGGACAGTTCCTTTAACTCCAAGACATATGCAAAACTTGTGCTTCTAGCACCAACCTGAGAGACTGGTGTTGCATACAGCAAGTTCCAGAGTAGCCGCCTGGTATTTACAATACCGGTTAGCTACAGTTTAACATAATACGGTAGCAGCCAGTGAGAAAACAATGAAATCATGTTAAATAAGTACATTTGTAAATTCATACAATTATTGCTCCATATGTAAATACAAGGAGCTCAAAGGAAAATGAAGTGTGGTCAAGAAGAGGGAGAGCTTAAAGATATGCAGTTATTAACCTTAACACAACCCAACAAGAACAAATCTGCTACTAAGCAAGTGTGGAAAATTCGAAGATATAAATAAATAGATTTTATTTTTTAGCTGAAATGGAGATATGAAAAGCAAATATGCACAGTATGAAAATGTTGAGCTATCGTAGGAAGCATAATCTAACATATATATCCCCAGGGTGCGGTAGAAGACCCCGAAAAGTATACATTCAACACAAATTATACATGATACTTTTACAGATGTACGGCACTATTTTTTATTTGACTTTATATTTGTTTAGAAAAATTACCTTGGCAGCTGCAACACCTCCCACAGGGCCCGCTGATTCCAAAGCAAAACCTGTCCACCTTCTCCCTGAGAGACACACAAACACACTCAGTTATAAACTAGTCATAATTAATCTGAAAATGTCTCTGTAGAGAAGGATGTGTGAGGTGCTTCATCTGCAGCGTTTAAGGTGCTTTTAAAATGTGCCAATATCATCTATATCATTTGGCTTCTATGGAAGCAGTAGGACATGAATCGCATCTCACAACTGAAGGAACGTTTGTTTGATCCACTTGCGTTATTGTTTGATCATGCAAAAATATTCACAGTGCAGGGCTTTGTGGCTGCTTCCGTGAATGGATAGACTGAGGAGGCTTGGTCACAAGGTCAGAGGTGGCGCTCGGTCATTGTGATTCCAGGTAGAGAGGCAGTAGGGGAACTCTGCACTGAATGATGGGTAAAACTAATCTAATACAGTTATTTTCAACATGTGTTCCCTGGATTATTGAGGTTAAGTGGGAGGTTGACGGGTTCCACACGAAAAAAATTATATTTTAAATATTTTATAAAGCCACTTATTTTTATATATTTATTCAGGACAGAAAAAGTCCAGTAATCTACTTGAAAAAGTCTTGCTCCCCCCGAGCAGGAAGAGACGGGTGCTGCCTAAAATGTAATTTTTTAAATATATACACATACATACAATATATATTCATCGCGTTATAATCGGATTCGTGTTGTAACGGGGTTGAGCTGTATTGTGTGTGTGTGTGTGTGTGTGTGTGTGTGTGTGTGTGTGTGTGTGTGTGTGTGTGTGTGTGTGTGTGTGTGTGTGTGTGTGTGTATATATATATATATATATATATATATACACACATACATACATATATACACACACACACACACAATACAGCTCAACCCCGTTACAACACGAATCCGATTATAACGCGATGTAAGCGCGGCTCCCAATTTTCGTATTTATGAATACTTTACAACACGATTATTGGTATCTTAAATACTTAATTGTACAATGCATACAATTGTACATTATTTCTAACACAATCCGCTTATAAAGCGATGTGATTCTTTGGACCCCAAGCACAGCGTTATAAGGGGGTTGAAATAGATAGATAGATAGATAGATAGATAGATAGATAGATAGATAGATAGATAAATAGATAGATAGGACACACATACCTAACAGATGTATAATAGGATTGTAAAAAAAAAACTTTTAAATAATATTCTTTAGAATAATGGAGGAGTAAAAAATTAGGAGGAGCGCACGAACCGAGTGGAGCAGGAAAGGACCCAGAATCAAAATAAGTAAAAAGGGTACTTTATTGTGTCATGAGACCCATCCAACGCGTTTCGAACGTCACAGCGTTCTTTATCAAGGATAAAATACAATGTAATACCACCTAATAAATACCCTCTTACCTGCAGCCAATTCGCTCCAAAACGGCAACGCGATGACGCAATGCGCAAAGACTTGCGTATGCGCAGAACGCCACCGCGCGGTCGAAGGGCGGAAGTGTCTATGCAGGATAAGAAGAGAGGCTAAAACAAGCGATGGCAAATGAATACAATGGCCTCAATAGGACAAAAAGGGGGGTCCAAGGACCAGCTAAAAAATATTTAACTTATAATCCTCTACACATCATAAGGATAAATAAAGGACAAAAAAGAAGAAAAAGAAAACACTATAAGACATAAGAATCCAAAGAATTATTAAAAGTATTAACGATTAAAAACAAGAAAAAGCATTGATAGCTAGTAAATGGAGATGACCAATATGACAATAATAATATTAAATCCACAAAAATATAACCAATTAAGATGTCAGATGATAATATGTGGATTTAGAACATAATATATAAAAGAAACACAGAAAAAAAAAAAGAACACAGAAAAAAAGAGATAGAAGAAAACACGAAAATATATAAAAATTTAAAAATATATATATAATAAATTCGAGAACATATTTTATGAATAAGAATTCCTTGGTTCAACAATGATCTAAACCTACAAGAAATGGGCCAATTGCCATTCAATATTTAAACCCATAGGGAAGCGCGTTCTAAGAATAAAAATCCAATACGCTTCCCTACGGTTTAATAAATTGATACGTCACCTCCTCTAGGTCTATTGTGAACTAATTCTATGGCCAAAAATGAAAATTTCCCAATGCCTCCCTGTCTACACTCAGAGAAGTGTTTGGATACTGGATGATTAGTATCATTCAATCTTATAAGTCTTAAATGCTCTAATATCCTGACTTTAAGAGCTCTGATCGTTCTCCCCACATATCTTTTACCACAACCACATGTTATGAGATATACCACGAATTGACGTTTGCAGTTTATAAAGCTGTTAATGTAGAATTTTTTATGTGATTGTCCACTTTGTTATCATGTGGATGTGGTAAACTGTCATGAAAAAATTAGAAGGTTTCATGTGTTTACAAACACTACAAGAACCGCATTTGAAAGAAACCCTGGTGATAAAAGAAGAATTACTGATTATAGGGATAGTTATGTCACTTGGGGAGATATACTGTATGAACCAACAGTTCACGCCCTACGATCCACAAACTTAGGACCTGAACCAATATATTTATTCAATACTGGGTGCATAGATAAGACATTCCAATGCTTGGATATAATTGATTTTATCTTCCCACTCTGTTTATTAACTGTGAGATAAATAGTGGACATTTATAGTCAAATTTATTGTGTCTTTGGTTCTTATATTTATTCTTATAAGTTTGTACATGTGTATCAAGGGGAGAGTGTCCAATATCCCGAGTGGGCAACAAGGATGATCTCTCTGTATTGAGGGCAATATCAAATGCATCATTGATGCTAGTCTCAGAATAACCTCTGTCCATAAATCGTTGACTGAGGTCACCACTATCCTTGATAAAGAACGCTGTGACGTTCGAAACGCGTTGGATGGGTCTCGTGACACAATAAAGTACCCTTTTTACTTATTTTGATTCTGGGTCCTTTCCTGCTCCATTCGGTTTCTGCGCTCCTCCCAATTTTTTACTTCTGCAATCACCATTGGAAGCTGCACAGCCAGCCACACCAAGGAACGTGAGTACTTTTACCAACTTAGGGGAACCTGCCAATGAGATTGATCGTGGGTGGGCTTGTACTACCCACTACCTATCTTATGGAGGACTGTACCCATTATTGTTGTTGCATTATCACTAATCTATATTTGTGATTACGGATTTCCTTTGGATGGTGGTTCTGACATTATATTATCATTGGCCTGGCATTTGAGCGCTTTTGCCATTTTTCTATCTTTCTATTTAGAATAATGGAGCCTAGAATGTAGTCCTTAGAGTACTGTGATTGCTAGAGAGCTTACAGAGAACGTACACACAGACACAAATGTGCAACAAGAACATACCGCTAAAGTGAAAACTAAGTCAGTGAGAAGTGGACACGAGGAATACCAACACATGCTATATACTATTTTAAAAGCTCTTTCATTATTAAGTGAGGGTCCTGGCTTCCAATCAAATCCCGTATCACACACTCAATACTCCTCACTTTTAAAGCTTAACACTCTTCTGCCCCTCCTTACATCTAAGCTCTAATTTCTCGCTATGCTCCATCCCGACTCTTGCGTTCCTCTCAAGGATGTCTTCTTTCTACCCCGTTTGTATCTAAAGTCCTCTCCCGGCTTAAACATTTCTCACCGACTGCCCCGCACCTCTGGAATGCCTTTCCCCTCAATACCTGACTAGCACCCTCTCTATCCACCTTTAAGACCCACTTGCTTAAAGAAGCATATGAATAGCACTGTGGATTATAATGGTCACATGATACATAAAGCTTGGCCCCCTGCAGACGCACTTACCAGAACTCCCTCCTACTGTCTCTGTACGTTCTCCCTACCTACCAATTAGACTGTAAGCTCCTCGGGGCAGGGACTCCTCTTCCTTAATGTTACGTTTATGTCTGAAGCAATTATTCCCATGACCTGTTATTTATATTATCTGTTATTTATTTGATTACCACATGTATTACTACTGTGAAGCGCTATGTACATTAATGGCGCTATATAAATAAAGACATACAATACATACAATACAATTACATATATGTTTACTGGCACCGCATTTAGATTTGTACATCTTAGTGTGAAAAACACAAATATCCCAGAATAGACAACACAGAGGGGGTTATTCATTAAATTGCTGTAGTGTTGATTGGGGTATTATCTCACTGAAACTCCAATTGTAGTCAATGGCAGTATCTGTGCGATAGTGCCCCGATCAGAAGTATTCCAGATAAATGAGCAACCCACATAGAGCTTTTGTTAGTGGCTAAATAGGAGCCTGCAACTAAATAATTTTTTGAAAGAATACAAAAGGAAAAAAACATCCAAAATTAAAAATATGGCCATTTTAATAAGACAGCAAAATTGTCTTTATATCAATATTCATTATAGAAGTTCACTGTGATGTATTTAATCAAGTGTTTCTCCCTAGCTCTAAAGACTGGCCAAGGGAAGCTCCAGTGAGAATGGTCACAGTTTAGATGGGATCAGCGGGTGTGCCCACAAAGAGGTGACTTTCTTCTGAGAATGTAGGTGGTCAAGCTTTAATGAATGGCATAGCATCCTGGGCTAAGATAATAAGTGTGAATGTATAGTGATGCAAAAAAGGAGGCTGGGTATGTGCAAGAGATGCTGGTTCAGTTAGCATTGCCATGGCAATCTTTAAAAACATTGTCCCTTGACAGGCGGGGATGCTGACGTGTCAATTGAAGAGTCCGTTAGAAACAGGAATCGCGCACACAGAAATATAAATTGACAGGAATGTGAGGAATTCTAAAATGAATGGTTTCAAGTGCCAAGTTGTGCCAAGTCTTCCTCTCCTTGTGAATGATAGTGAAGGTGCCCTGCCTGTTAGCGGGTGAATTTCATTGACCTATTGAACTGTAGAGGGTACTCTACAAAAGGCTAAAGTCATTGGAATGGCTCAATGCAAACAAACCTGTATTATCTGAAATGTGAAATACAACCCACACGAAGGCATGGAATTAATAAAATACTAGCAGGGGTGTTGGATCCGATTTATACATCTGCCTTATTGGGACATATAACAGCACATTGTTTTTTTTTTTTTACCAAGCCAAATTCTGGACTCAATTGATACATAAAGAGGCATCTTCATTTTGCGTATCTTAACATCAATGTATCAAAGTCATTTGGTCCACATTTGTCATGTGTCATCTTGCTATTTGGAAATGGTCATCTGGAGAACGTAGGGAGGAGTCACATGGGGTACATACTGTACTTATAATGGCTATATCTATTCTGTCGTGTCTGTCATTTTTATCATTTTTTTTCTGCTTCACAAACTTTGACTAGTCTAATGTGACAAACATCTCTGGCTTGTGATATAATTTATGCATAATACACTTAACACATTTCTTACATTTTATTTAAAGCAACACTCCCAGGTGGTCAAATGTATATTTTTTTTTACATTGTTGGAACTGGGGGTCCTTTGAAGCTGACCCACGTTACCTTCAGTTCCAGAGACCCCACAGTTTCCAAGATATATACCATTTTAGGTGCCGTTGTTTAAAGCTCCCAGCGGGAATTCAACATGGCCGTCAAATCTTACACGTCTCGCGATCCAAGAAGCCGCAGCATCATTGGTTCGTGGCTACCTGTTGGGCGAAGCTGGCAGCTATGTTGGATTTTACATGGAGGTAGTAGCACTGGCACCTAAAAACGGTCTTTGGAACTGAAGGTGCCCAGAGCTACATATAATGGTGTTTGGGAGGACTTTCAAAATTGGACTGTTCCAGATTGAATAACTGGACAAATATGAATTGCATGAGTAGAAATGTAAAAACAAGTATTTAATGAGTTTGCAGGTAACAGCGGTGCCCTCACATTAGTGATTCTAATATACTAAAGAGATAGCCCTTACACATCCCTTCGTTTTAAAATCACCTGGAACATAAGCCATTGTGGATATTTTTGTTGACTGCTTTTTGTCCTGAAGCAAGCTCAAGGCTTACTCTGGGAACGAGCAGGTTAACTTCCAATAAGCTGGTATTTAAAAACAAACTCTCAAAACTAGTTAGAAGCAATGCAACATCTAAAAGCAATAAACTCAAAATTAAGGTATAAATAATTTAAAGCACATCATGAAAAAAAAAAAGGATTAATAATTCATCAGATAAATAATTTACTAAATAATCAAATAAATAATGAAATACATAAATAAACCAGCAAATAAATAATTCTGCAATATAAAGGAAATTGTGACGAACTAAACAAATGCTAAACATTGAAAGATGCATGCATTTTTAACTGGGATCATTTCAGAGTTCACTTGGTTACAAAAAAAAAAAAAAAAAGAATGTGTTGCAAAGGTATCTTTTAAACACAAATACTGCCAAACCCTGCAAATGCAGCAAGAAGAACCTTAGGCTGAGTCCATAGAAGGACCGACAGCGCTGAGCTGTGCGGACGCTCCGCGATGGGCCCCGTCATCCTCAATGAGGATGTCTTGAGAGGGGGCTCCCGCGAGCGTCCGCAGGCGTGCTGAGGCGCAGGGATTTTCAGCCGACAGCGGAACCTGTTTCTGAGCGCGCAGTCGGCTGAAAACCTCCAATCAGAGCGAAGCAGCGTCAACGTCACAGCGCCGTGACGTTGGCGCTTCGTGGGCTATTGGCCCAGTGACGTCAGTGTCCGCCACCCGATCGCACACGCTGGCATGTCTGCTAGTTCATGCAATCGCTCCTGATTGCGCAGACGAGCCTCAGCGCGGAGGAGCGCGGCTCCCCCCTCTATGGACGCAGCCTTACACTTTGCAGAATTGACTACGGTTATTGGTAATTGAACTTGAATTCCATCGTAGGGGTATAGTGGATTATCATTGTGATAAGTTAGTAAATGAAACCTGCATGTAGTAAACACATTGTTATAAGTTCGGAATGTATAAGTGAGTCTTGTTCATATTTAAAGAGGTATAATTTCAACACCAAAAAAAAAAAAAAAAAATGGATTGCCACCGGTGGAGGGGAGAAGCTCAATCAAATAAGTGGTACAGTATTAAACTCCCTTCACGACACAGTTTTCTTTGAACGCTTGGTTGCAACTCTTCCATATGCTAATAATTAACCCAACAGTAAAAAAAACAAAAAAAAAAAAAAACAATTGTTTGTGTCTGCAGACAGGCTACCAAAAGTCTTTAGAAGTGTTTCAGCGGAACGTATACTAGCAGACTGAGGCCTGTTTCTTGCATTTAATTTGACACACAATCTGTGCAACCTGGCACAAATTCAGATGTAAAGAGAAAACCGGATAAGGACTAAATTAACATGTAACACGTGGGTAGGTTTTAGTTAACAAGTATCAAATGCTTCTAGGGATTGAAATAAAAACAAATTAAAAAAAAAAAAAAAAAAAAGACACTTACTTAGCCATAGGCTCTTTATTTGTTTTGGCTGAATACCCAAACTTTGGGCAGGATGCCTTCCTTTGCAAATGAAACAAGTAGAAACTAAGTGTGCTATTTATCAAAGTCTCCGTGTTGCAAACGTGATGCATTACTAAGGCTGCACTTCTAGTGATCGTAAAGCAGAATCCGGTGTGCGGTGTGCGGCTGCGGCACAGTGACCAAAGGATCACAACACCACAGAACCTAGACACCCAGGGAAATTTCTATCACTATTGATACCCCGATTCTGCACTCGACTATTTCAAATCAGAGTTCTTAAAACTCTGTGATACCCATGCTCCACTACGCAGAAGAAGAGTATGGGGGCCCCACCTACCGTGGGTTACAACTGACCTTATAGCACTACCATTTCAGGGATGCCTTGGGGAAAAGCTACAAAGTAACTGGTACTACCAAGGATCTTAATAACTACAGATGCCTGCAGAATATGTGCACAAGGCAAACAAGACATGCAAAAGTACAATATTACTCTGACAATCTTCACCAGAATACATCAAGCCCAGCTAACTTCTGGAAGGTTATCAACAATATATTCTAGCCTTCTACAACCAAGTAATATCACTAAAGAGGATATTACTCTGACAAATCCCACTGACATTGCAAATGCATTCAATGAATACTTTGTGGGGTGTGCTACTAGCTCATTAGCAAAACGCAACCCAAACTACAAAAATGAACCTCATTCTGAGAGTACCCCAACCTCTCCCAACACTGCTCACAATTTTCAATTTGTCCCAGTATCTGAAGAGATTACACAAGTCTAGCTCAAATTGAACCTAAGCAGCCAATGTGGACCTGATTTACAGCAATCTAAGTTAATACGACTTGGTGCCCCAGCTATTGCCAAACAGCTTGCCTCCCTAATCAACTCTATTCTGTCTGCAGGCCATATCCCTAAGACCTGGAAAATTGCCAGAGTTGTCCCAATCTTCAAAAGTGGGGACAAAAACACTGCCTCAAACTACAGGCCAATCTCTCTTCTCCCTATACTATCCAAAGTCACGGGAAAATGTGTTAACTTCCAGTTAAGCGATTACAATACAAAAACAAATTTCCCTAGCCAATTCCAATCTAGCTCTCACCCCAAACACTCCAAACACTTCCTACCCTGCTAAAAGTTTGCAATGAAATCCAGTGTGGAATGGAACTGGGACAACTTACTGGTGCAATATTCCTAGATTTTGCAAAGGCTTTTGATACTTTGATCATGTTATTTTGCTAAACAAACTCCAGTGCTCTGGAATAGGGAAGCATGCTTTAAACTGGTTTAATTCCAGGTAGATCCCAACATGTGTCTCAAGCTCTAATTCCAACCCCTTGGATATCACCTGCGAGGTCCCACAAGGCTCTGTTCAGGGGCCCCTACTCTTCTCAGTGTTCATCAATGATCTTCCTACAGCTTGTAAGGGAGCTTCAATACACATGTATGCGGATGAAACAATCTTATATCCACACAGCCATAGCCTCTTCGACCTTGGACACGTACTTCAGTCGGACTTTTTGAGACTTGAAAATTGGATTTCCCAAAACAAAAAACTGTTTTTTTAAACACTAACAATGGTATTTGGGACTAAGGCTAAATTTTTAAAGCTTCCATTGAATGAGCTCCATATCAAAACCAACGCTAATACCACCCTAGCATATGTTACTAGTTTTAAATACAATGAGCATGAGGTTTGACTCCCATTTAACATTTGGGTTGCACATTGATACCCTGACATTCAAAACCTATGCGAAACTAGGTGTACTTTATAGGAACTAATCCTCCCTAAGTCTGCCGGTCAGAAAGCGTATCGCACAGCAGATGCTAATGCCAATTATCGACTATGGGGCATAGTATATAGCACGGCAACCCAAACCCACTTGCACCACCAGCAAACTTGATACCCTCTACAATTCAATATGCTGTTTTGTCCTCCAATGCAACTACAACACACATCACTGCGAAATGCTTCAAGAACTATGATTGGCCATCTTTCCTGTCTTGACTTCAAATACTTTCTGAGCAAGCTATGTGTATCTGAACAAGCTTCTCTCCCCTACCACATGCAGCACTTATCTGAGATCTGACTCCAAAAGACTGTTCATGTTCCCATGGCTCAACAAAGTATCCGCCACCCATCCTTGCCATGAATAGTCCTGACATATTGTCCTGGTTTTCACTCTCCCCTTCTGTTCCTTCTCTGTCCACCGGGTGTGCTGCTGTTTCTGTCTGCTCTGGGGTTCCTCTGTCTTTATAGTTTCCTTTACTTCCAGGCCTTTGTTTTGTGATCCTGACTCCTGTTTCTGCCATGACCTGATCTGATCTGTTCCTTGTAGTTCTGGTAACATTATTAAAGGCCCTTGCTAGTAATCTAGCTTGTCCCTTCTCCCTGGTCTCAGTCCCAGTTCCCTAGTATCAGTTCCAACTCTCTTGCCCTGCTCCTGTCTTCCTGTTGCCGACCCCTGCCTGGACCCCAACAATCCTTGCTTGCTCCCTGCCACCGAACACTGCCTGTGACCCCGATGATCCTGCCTGCTCCCCGCTGTTCTGGCCACCGAGGTCCTACCCACTCCAGGATTCTCCCCATGACCAAAAACACAGGCCACTTCTGGACCTGCTTGTATTGGAGGAAGAGAAGTACTGTTTTGGAAAAACCCTGTTTGGGATCTTGAAAAGTTTTTTTGCTGCAAGTGTTCTGTACGATTACTGTGCACTTTGTCCCTGAGAAGAGTTGTCTTTTTTCTTTTTGTGGGAGTTTCAGTGGAAGAGGCTTTCAGTTTCCAAAAGAAAACTCTCCACTGTATCCTCTGTAAAGATAGGAAAGACATATTGCGTCTAAGACTTTTTTTGCTAAGGATGAAACTGTTGCTGCAGAGACCAGTGCATTTTTCGTTGAAGTTTTTGCAGTGTCTGGTTTAACCCCTGCTGATCCTCATACTCCCTTTTCCAAAGATCAGCTTATATTCCCTGTAGTACATGGTGTCACCACTTCAGACTCTCAGACTTGCATTTCTATATCAGACTTGTGTTATCTTGATTTCTTGCTTGCTTGGCTATACCACTGTTTTTACAGGCTACCATTTCAAAAACAAGAAAACTCCCATTGTTTTGTTGCTTACAGTATGTCGTGATTTCTCTGAAACCTGTGATATTCCTACGCTAGATTCTAAAAGTTTCAGACCCAACTGCAAGTTTCTCTGTAGTTTCCTGCAATCTGTGATTTTCCTATGCTTGGTTCTAAGGCTACAGATGTAACTGAAAGTTCCTCTATCTTTAGTTTATCGCAAAAATGTGATATTCCTATGCTTGATTCTAAAAGTTTCAGATGTAAACAGCAAATTCCTCTGGTCTTTAGTTTCTCCTAATCTGGGATATTCCTATGTCTAATTCTAAAGTTTCAGATATAACGGCAAGTTTCTCTGTCTATGGTTTCCCCTGCAATTTATGATATTTCTGTGACTGATGCTAAGGTCTCAAGTCTAAAGGTCAGCTCTCCTATCTTTTGTCTCCTTGTTGTGCCTAATATTTCTGTTGTTCATTCCAATGCTTCTGCTTTAAAGACACATTTCCTCTTTACTGGTTTTCTTGGGTAAGTTTTCCCTATGCCTGGCTCCCACTTTGAAAACAGTTTTGAGTAATAAATGTGAACACAGTACCACTGTTCTTCCGAGCCTCTCAAAGCAAAGAGAAAGAAAGAAAAAGAGAGGAGGTATTACAGTGGAAGTTGGAGAAGGAATTAAGGATGACCCTTCAACATCAGGAAAGCCTGTGTTAGAAGGGAACAGAGATATGCTGCAGCCTAAGGTGACTAGCAGCATCGTTCCATGAGTAGTGGAGAAGAATGAGGATGCCTTTAACCAAGGTGTAAAAGCCTTAACCAAGGCACCTCAATCCACAGGGAATGAGATTGATTGACGCTATGGACAACTAAATAAAGAGCAAGAGGCCAAAGCTGCACTACTAAAGTGTCTGTCCACCGCAATTGCTAAATGTGTATTACTGGTGAAAGAAAAACATTAGTTGGAAAGTGACCTGGTGATCATGTCAAATAAGCTGGAGAAGGCACACACTGATGCTGCCCAGTACCAGAGCTCAATTGATCAACTTAACACAGAGGGGTAAAGCCTCTCTGCAGCAGATTTGCCACTTAAAAACTGAGATACATTCAGTGAGAGAGATCTTATGAGGGTTAAATAGTGGTTTTGAAACTGTAAACCAAGAGTTAAATAACCTCTCTGTCCGGGTCAGTGAACGAGATAAGAGACTCCCTGAATTAGAAGAGGCGAAGAGACTGTTGATAGAAGAAAAGTGGAGGATGCAATTTATTTATTTATTTATAAAATATTTTACCAGGAAGTAATACATTGAGAGTTACCTCTCGTTTTCAAGTATGTCCTGGGCAGAGAGTTAAGACAAATAATACATGGTTACAAATACAGTTACATAAATGAACAGGGTATACATTATATACAAGACATTGCATGCACAGTTAAAGAAAATATATATTGTGGGCGAATGAAACAGTTACAGACCAGATTAAAATGTGAGACAGCCTTAGATTTGAAAGAACTTAAACTGGTGGTGGATGTGAGAGTCTCTGGTAGGTTGTTCCAGTTTTGGGGTGCACGGTAAGAGAAGGAGGAGCGGCCGGATACTTTGTTGAGCCTTGGGACCATGAACAGTCTTTTGGAGTCTGATCTCAAGTGATAAGTGCTGCATGTGGTAGGGGTAATTCAGATAGACGGATAGCTTGCCCAGAAAGTATTTGAAGGCAAGACAAGAGAGATTAAATTTGCGCCTAGACTGAAGTGATGACCAATCTAGTTCTTTCAGCATTTCGCAGTGATGTGTGTTGTAGTTGCATTGGAGAACAAAACGACAAATTGAATTGTAGAGGGTGTCAAGATTGCTAAGGTGGGTTTGAGGTGCCGTGCCATATACTATGTCTCCATAGTCAATAATTGGCATTAGCATCTGCTGTGCGATACGCTTTCTGACCAGGAGATTTTGTTCCTGTAAAGTACCCCTAGTTTGGCATAGAGCAATTGATGCTGGAAGAAGCAGAGGGCACCTTGGAAAAGGAAAAAGAGGTAACTCCCTATGTTTCCAGTTAGAACTTTCTAAAATTAGAGCAGACTCTGAAAGAAAGACTAGAAGCATCATAACTTTTCAGAGATACTACAGAGACCTCATCCAAGGAAGGCTGGAGAGACAGCATTATCTGCGCAAACGCTCCGCAGCGGTCATCATACAGGCCGCCTCAGCTTTGTCGCCGGAATAAAGCAGCCTGCATTTTTCAGTCAAATTTGGAAAATGCAACGAAAAAAGGAGGAAATATGAATATCTGAAACAATGTGTGATTGTTGCTGAACCCGTCTAACATTTGACTGCAGTACAAAGATGCTACAGGAATATAAAGAAAGAAGTGTGTTTGATTCCGTCCAGATACAGATCCTGCATCCTATCCAAGCAAGCTGCGAGTTCCTATAAGCGTATTCGCTATGCTGTCTTAGTGCTACAGTCTGCTTTCCACAAGAGGCTGGAAAGAAAAAGCAGATTATGACAAAGAAGTGCAATTCTGATCCAGTCATTCTACTGTGCCCACTTGGTCCGAACCAGATTCCTTGTTATGAAAGCCACCGTCATCAAGATTCTGTCTGGGACTAGAATGAGACATACATATAACCGCTATTGCACACACAAAAAAATAAAAAAATAAAAAGAAGGAGGAGGAGGAGCATCACTGGATATTCAGCTGTGTTTTCGTCTAAATAAATTTATGCAACAAGAAAGAAAGATGTCACGGGATACAGTCAGAGCTGGTGAGAACTCTGCCAAAGGTTGAGCCGCTGGAGATCTTTTATGCTGAGCCAGGCACAAGTGGTTACGCCAGGAACAGAGAAGAGATGACCGCACGATGCCTAGGACAATTCGCTGTCAAACCAGTTGAAGATGCGTTTGAGCGAGAAGTCTTCTGCTGGGTTAAGGACAATAATTGCCCCACTGACTCATGTGAAGAGCCTGATGTATCCATTCCTGAAGCCCATGCCCCTTCTGTGATGCCAAATGCACCCCTCATGAAGATCCCTGCAATGCCCAATGCATCTGATTCTGATGCTTATGCCGACACGTGTGAAAAGCCTGATGTACCTGTTCCTGATGCCCATGCCCCTGCTATGAAGTTAATGCAACCCTAGTGAAGTTCCCTGCAATGCCTGATGTACTTTATGCTGATGCCTACGCTCCTGTGAAGAGGATAAATGCACCGCTCTTGGATTTCCCATCAGCACCTTAGGAAAAGGGGTTCCGGAGGCCACCATGAGTCTGTTTTCCATCAGGGACACCCTGCTACACCTGGAGGAACTGCTGGCACCTTTGCTCCTGCTGTGAAGACGAGCGCACTTTCTTCCGTTTTCCCCATCAGTATCTGATGCGTCCTCTGCCGAGTCTGTAACCTCCTCTGCAAAGTCAAAATGACTGCTCACGGATTCTCTGGCTTTTGGGTTGATGAATCCTCACACTCTGAGAATTGCATCCCTCTGTCGGTCTTCTGATGGACTTATGCAGCCTGTGGAGTCCCTTCAGCATATCAAAAAAAATCCCCAGACGTGGGCCACTGCGAATCGGCCTTTCAGCAAGGTCTTCCCGAGGAGCCTGGAGAGGGGGGGGGAGGGGGAGTAGTGTCAGGAATAGTCCTGACATTTTCCTAGGTCTCCCTCTCCCTTCTCTGTCCACCGGGTGTGCTGCTGTTTCTGTCTGCTCTGGGGTTCCTCTGTCTGTCTCCTCTTGTTGCTCCTGTCCTCTGTCTTTATAGTTTCCTGTACTTCCAGGCCTTTGTTTTGTGATCCTGACTCCTGAATCTGCCATAACCTGATCTGATCTGACTCGACCAGTTCCTTGTAGTTCTGGTAACATTATTAAAGGCCCTTGCTAGTAATCTGGCTTGTCCCAGTTTGTTCCTTGCTCTCAGTCCCTGTTCCCTAGTATCAGTTCCTGCTCTCCTCCTGCCTTCCTGTTGCCAACCCCTGCCTGTGACACAGACGATCCTGCCTGCCTCCGACCTCAGCCTGTGACCCCAACAATCCTTGCCTGCTCCCCGCTGTTCCAGCCGAGATTCTAACCGCTCCAGGAGTCTCCCCCGTGACACTTCTCCTACCGTGCACCTTACAACTGTAACAATCTACCAGAGACTCTCACAGCCGCCACCAGTCTAAGTTCTTTCAAAATTAAAGTGGTCTCATTTTAATCTGGTCTGTAATTGTTACATAAGATATATTATCTCTTACTGTGCATGCAATGTCTTGTATATAATGTATAACCCTGCTCGCTTAATGTAACTATGTATATGTGACTATGTATTTGTAACCATGTATTTGTCATCATAACTCTGTGCCCAGGACATACAGTTAGGTCCAGAAATAATTGGACACTGACACAATTTTCATAATTTTGGCTCTGTACGCCACCACAATGGATTTGAAATGAAACAACCGAGATGCAATAGAAGTGCAGACTTTCAGCTTTAATTCAAGGGGTTGAACAAAAATATTGTATGAAACGTATAGGAATTGCAACCATTTTCATACACAGTCCTCTTATTTCAGGGGCTCAAATGTAATTGGACAAATTAACACAATCATAAATAAAATGTTAATTTTTAATACTTTGTCGAGAATCCTTTGCAGGCAATGACTGCTTGAAGTCTGGAATGTATGGACATCACCAAACGCTGGGTTACCTCCTTTGTGATG
This sequence comes from Ascaphus truei, assembly GCF_040206685.1. Classification (NCBI taxonomy): domain Eukaryota; kingdom Metazoa; phylum Chordata; class Amphibia; order Anura; family Ascaphidae; genus Ascaphus; species Ascaphus truei. The sequence continues at coordinate 355,530,080 of NC_134484.1, forward strand.
CTTTGCCAGGCCTTTACTGCAGCTGTCTTCAGTTGTTGTTTGTTCGTGGGTCTTTCTGCCTTAAGTTTTGTCTTCAGCAAGTGAAATGCATGCTCGATCGGGTTGAGATCAGGTGATTGACTTGGCCATTGCAGAATATTCCACTTCTTTGCCTTAAAAAAACTCCTGGGTTGCTTTCGCAGTATGTTTTGGGTCATTGTCCATCGGTAAAGTGAAGCGCCGTCCAATCAACTTCGCTGAATTTGGCTGAATCTGAGCAGACAATATATCCCTATACACTTCAGAATTCATCCGGCTACTTCTGTCTTCTGTCACATCATCATCATCATCATCAATAAACACTAGTGACCCAGTGCCATTGTAAGCCATGCATGCCCATGCCATCACACTGCCTCCACCATGTTTTACAGATGATGCAGTATGCTTCGGATCATGAGCCGTTCCAAGCCTTCTCCATACTTTTTTCTTCCCATCATTCCGGTACATGTTGATCTTATTTTCATCTGTCCAAAACTGGGCTGGCTTTTTAGATATTGTTTGGCAAAGTCTAATCTGGCCTTTCTATTCTTGAGGCTTATGAATGGTTTGCACCTTCTGGTGAACCCTCTGTATTTGCTCTCGTGAAGTCTTCTCTTGATGGTATACTTGGATAATGATATACCTACCTCCTGGAGAGTGTTCTTCACTTGGCTGGATGTTGTGAAGGGGTTTTTCTTTACCATGGAAAGGATCCTACGATCATCCACCACTGTTGTATTCCATGGACGTCCAGGCCTTTTTGTGTTGCAGAGCTCACCAGTGCGTTCTTTTTTTTCTCAGAATGTACCAAACTGTTGATTTGGCCACTCCTAATGTTCCTGCTCTCTGATGATTTTTTTTTTTTTTGCAGCCTAAGGATGCCCTATTTCACTTGCATTGAGAGCTCCATTGACCGCATGTTGTGGGTTCACAACACCAACTCCAGACCTTTTACCTGCTTAATTGATGATGAAATAACGAAGGAATAGCCCACACCTATCCATGAAACAGCTTTTGAGTCAATTGTCCAATTACTTTTGGTCCCTTGAAAAAGAGGGAGCTACATATTAAAGAGATGTAATTCCTAAACCCTTCCTCCAATTTGGATGTGAATACCCTCAAATTAAAGCCGATAGACTGCACTTTAAGCCCATATTCATTATTTAACTGTAACTTGAATTTATTTTGGTACACAGCCGAAATAACAAAACTTGTATCCGTGTCCAATTATTTCCAGACCCAACTGTACTTGAAGACGAGAGGTAACTCAACATATTACTTCCTAGTAAAACATTTTATAAATAAATAAAAAGATACGTACAGACGTGACCACGAGTATTCTAAAGCTTGCCTTAAACTAGCCCGGTTACATTCTGGGTATGTGCTGGGTGTAACCTGGTTAGTTTAAGGCATTTCTGCATTGACTAATAACCCATAGGATTAACACAGCAGGGGTACCTGGCTGTCCCATTCCGTTTGAATGGGACTGCCAGGAACCCCCGCTGTTAATCTGATGGGCCATTAATCAATGCAGAAATGCTGGGTCCAGTTTAAGGCATGTATCCAGCATGTACCTGGGTCTTTTTGGCGATTGCCACTGGTTTGTGTTAGAATAACCGTGGGCACTACAGTATAACCTTTATAGTATTATTACTTGATATTTTGGCGACAGCCCAGTTTTACTTATCATTTTGGTATGGATGTGGGAGAAATCAGGCTCTGTGTAGTGAAACACAGTACTAGAACTTTGCAATTATCAAAGTGCCCCTGTGGCAAGTTACTTTTGGCACTAATTCATGGTAACAATCGGACAATGGTGGTAGCATTAATTCGAGGTTAGGCTTGAGTGTGTTAAACTCAAAAAAGGTGGAAGCTTTTGAATGGAGATATTTTAGAAGACAAGCATATACAATATGTTACTGTTTGATAAATGAAAACATTTTTCAATCCTGAGTTGATTGCAACAGTCAAGAATGCTTCAGTCGGGTATATTTGCATCATTTACATGAGAGGTTCTACAGTATTTAAAAAGCATTTGGAAAAAAGTAGTTAGAAGACAATATCCCTTTTAAGACAGGACTTCATTTTATTAAAGAATAAAGCTTTTTGAAATCAATAGGTAATAAAAGTATGAATACAACGTAATTTACACTCATCAATAAAATCAAGTCAACAAATTGATGCACAAAGCAGAAAAGTATCTGCATCATGTATATTGTATAAAGATGATTTCTAAATCAACTAAAACAAATTGACAAAATGAAAGTTTGGACTTGATTTTGGTGAACAAGAAAGGTTTTTAATGCTCTCTGTAAGGGGACAGGGAAGTTAAATACCCCAGGCTCTGTACACAAGATCTGCATTACAACAAAGAGAAGTGAGATCTACAAAAATGTTTTTTTAATCATCGAATTGTTTACTTAATACTTGTTAAACTGGAGCCAAATAATGAAAAGCCTAATTATTGCCCTTAACAAATGCAACAATTTGTCAGTTACAATTGCTACTTTCCTCCACTGTGGTCCTTGAGCTATGTTACAGATGTATTGTTCCTAGTGATAACGCAACACACCCCATTATTACCCAGAATATCAGAGTTTCCATATGATTCAGTGGCAGTGATGCAGAGAATATCCCACAACAATAAAGTTGGCATAAACACATATGTATATCATTGTACATTTGTCACTTGCACTGAATCTAATATATATTTTGGAAAGTTGTTTGTCTGTCTGTTCGCTAAGCATTTGGACACCTCTTAAGATATCATAACCACATTTTGCATGATGGTTCTTGAAATCATGGGGCAGGTTTTTGTTTATTGTCTGTTTACCATATCTACACATTCTACATTCACTATTCACCTTAACATTTTTATTAAGAACCATTTGGCACATTGGGTCAATTCCCTTTGCAATAATATCTCTGAAATATACCTGATGCAGAGCAGAGTTTAGTGCTAAAAGAAAATGTTATGACACTAGATGTCTCTAAAATGATAATGATTCCCATGGCTGACTGACACCAAGACTTCCATAATAAAAAAATCCAATACGGACTTATTGTCATTTTTGTATGGAGATGCTAATACCTTTCTGGTCTATTGCCCAACTCTGGTCAGATCTTTACCTCTTCTCTGTACAGTAAGTGCCTCTCAGGTTAAATACAGATACAACAACAACAAGTTATAGTTATTATAAATATACACAAACACATGGCTGAAAACAATCCACTAAGATTCACCAATCAAGGAAAACAAAACTCACTCGTCCACGACAAGTTATAGATGAATTACTGGCATACACTTCAATAAAAGACTCTCCACCTCAAATATCCCCTTGACCCAGCTCTACTTTATATAACCCACACAGCCCCTCCCCCACAGACCCCTGCACCCAAACTGAAATAATAAATACTCTCGACCTTACCTCTGTCTATGAGACTTGATGAAGTACAGTGACGGATGGAGCGAGGAGACTGTGTAAAGGCGTGAAACGGCAGACCATGCAGACAACGTGGCTGTCATTTAACGCCAGAGCCTCGACACTAGCGCCCCTGGACACCAATGTCGAGGTTCCGGCGGAGACTGACTCCATGCTGCCTGCACACTCCCTGCAGTTTTGCACCTTAAAAAGTGCGCAGTCCAATCACAACACAGTCATACATATATCTCTAGATCTGAAACTCGAACTTAGTGTATAGCACTGGACACTGGCAAATATATAAAAGTTACGTAGCTGACAACCCTCAAGTGAAATGTAAAAGGGTTCTGAGGACCATAAGTGTATAACTGGCATTTGTACGGTTTCTGGATTCAGTTACTTGAGCAGCATTAATCTGTAATGCTGAGAAAGCAACTTCACTATGGTAATAAATTCATGAAATTACAAAAACATTTAAACGCTCCCAGTTTATCAGATATATACAATCTACATGAAACAATACTTGAAGTCAATAAATAACAGCAGCTCAAAGGTTTCTGAAATAACTGGTTACATACAGTACCATACATCTGTAGTCTTGACAACGTATTTACATTGTGACGTCATCATTTATTACAGATGGCAAGCATCTGATTGTTAAAAAATAAATAATAAATGCCCTACGTATGCAGCATTTTACCTCATTACCCAGGGTATGCAATAACTGAACGCAATGTACAATTATGAAATTCAGGTGATAGGAAGATTATTCTCATTAAAAGAGAACATTTATAAAACTTGTAAAATCAAAAAAGGAAAGGAAAAAAAAAAAGCTTCAGCTTTATTTACATTTGAGAAAACAAAGAGACACAAATATACTGACATGTCAAATTAAGAAACCAATTTATTTTCAACTCCGTGTATTTTATTTAGTTCCCAATGGTTTATTTAGCTTTAACTGCTGTTTACTGTGTTAACTCAATTGTATTCTTCTATAAAAAAAGATTATCTACTGTAAATCTCTGTAAAAGTTATGGAGGACATGTAATTATTTGTGCACTAAATACTGTAGACTTTTTTTTCCCTTTTAAAGACACAGTGATAGCAAAGCATTGTCTTGGTTGAAGTTACGGTGTTACAAGATAAGCTAGGGTTCCAGTGATTCTTATATTACAGTACAGTATGCCACAGAAGGTTTTTTTTTTTTTTAAAGACAATGTACTGTAGATCTGTGGGTTTCCACCGGAGACAAATTTGCGGTAGCAGATTTTACTCTTCAAAACCCAATAATTGTATACTTTTGCCACACTTCTGAATATCAGAGGGTTTGTCAGTTGTATACGGTTATCTTATCAAGTACATACAAAACAGCTAGTATACTTAAGAACCTGTAAGCCCTACCATAATAGTAGTATTTTTATGTCCATCAGATAAGTGGGCTGGGGTTCTGCAAAGTCACAATACATTTCTTAGGGATTGCACTGAATTATACTACAATTTTGAAGTTCTTAACAGGTTGAGATCCACGTATCTACACCAATGTAGGGAGTGAGCAAGACCAAGATGGATAGTGTGAACCACCATGTGAATAATCCTGACAACAAGCATTGGCAGTCTCACAATTCTCAAAATACCTCTAATGCAATAGACCTCCTCAGTAAAGTGATCTTTTCTTAGATATGCTGTGACAATTATTCTGAAGAACAGCCTTGCAAAGCTCCCTTCTGATGTCAGAGCACACACAAGCTTCTGTAAAACATAGGACAGTATCTCATGCCATCCAACTGTACCTATTCAGCACCTAATATAATAAAAATCAAGTGTAAATATTCCTCTGACAGTGTGTGTAAACCCAGACATTAATAAAGTAATGGTGAGTAAACAAAGTGAAACAAAACCTCCACCATACAGTGTACAGTAAATAAAAATCTCACTTGTGGTGCATTTGCACGTCTCAGACAGCTCTGCAACCCTGCCTTTCCCCATTATCTCTTAGCATACAATGCTTCCACTGCAGCCAGTGGTTCTGGGTGTGAAAACTTCAACCAATGACAGCAGCGTGAAGGCCGCTTTCATAAACGGTCAGCGGGTCTATGAATATATACAACATATAAATAAATCCCAAAATACTAAAGTTTTATTGGTAAAATAATCTGGTGTTTACAGTACATTACACATGTTTAAGTGCCTCTATTTCAGCTGCCCACTTTCTGGGATAGATAGCATACCTTAAGGATAACTTTTTTCGTGTTATAAAGTATGGTATCTGTAAATAGAGGTAATTTGCTTTGTCAGCTATCACGTCAAACCCTCAATATCTCACAGCTCATAGAAAAGGGCCAAATATGTTCTTAGGACGTCAGATGCTTTGAGGATAATGGCAAAGGGGAGCAGTAACGTGTAACGAGGAAGCATGGACAAAGATGTTTCAACTGAGAATTAATTTGCAATTATCCCCTACGTAAAATAATTGTATTGTATGCAAGCCCAAAACCGTTTACATTAAAAAATAAATAAATATGCCCTTTCAACAGTGTCTTACACTGCACATATTCTGCATATCACACACACACACACACACACACACACACACACACACACACACACACACACACACACACACACACAGCCATTAAGGGTGTATAAATAACAAACATTTCTGTATTCCCTATTCTGTTATATTAGTTGATGAATAAGAATTATTTGTTTACGCAGACTTTACCTAAGTGGTTAATTCCATGCATGTGGAAAGCGGTACACATTTTGTGTGATGATATTCTATTGTAATAAAGGAGTATGATCTACTAGCTAGTGATTCAAACAGTGCCATATATTACCAAAAACGTACTAATATTAAGTAAAAAACACTAAAGTTAGGAATTATAGTTTTCTATTATAACTGAAAATAAATAATCTTAGACTTACATTTTTTTTAAAATCGCTTTTAACTGGAAATGAAGCAACATTTATTACTGAGTTCCACCTCTTACAGTATAGTGGAAACTAAAAATACGTGCAACGATAAAACACCAAATTGGAATGTCTCTCTTTTCCCCATTGTTAACACTTTTAAAAAAACGCAACAATAAATACCAAAAACCATGATCCCTAACTGCAATACATATAAATAACAGGCGGTGATATTGTGGACAGATACTTTTTAAAGCACTGAATGAAGTACTTGCACAAGGCATTCCGAAATCAAATGTCTAAAATGTCTGCCTTCTGCACCAATTCATCCCCAGGAAGACAAATTCAAAGTATAAAACACCTAAAAGATATCATCATTTCAAAAACAAATCACTCATAATCAGTATAATCAGTAATTATAATCACTTGCAATTACTGAATCCGGAAGAAGGCTCATTTTCAAAGCGACATTGAAAATTCAAAAACATCAGGGGGAAAACTTCGGGGAAATGATTTGCTTGCCTTATCCGGCAGGTAGAGAAGCTAAATAAAAAGAGTCAATCAGCATGAGAACGAGGAGACAACAGTTTCACAAGGTGGGGATAAGTGTCGGAGAGACAACAGAGCTGTGTCAATGCTTGTGGAGGGGATATAGAAAAGGTAAAAAAGAAGAAGCTGAAGGGCGATTTGCCTGGATCCACACATCTGATTACTTTCACTGCAAGAATATCACCTTCAGAAACATCAGTGGAAGCACCTTCTGAAAGGTGCAGTGCCACTTATCAATGTTACATCTGCAAAGCATGTTATCAGTCAGTCATCTCACACTTTCTCTGCTTTTTCTCAACATTCATTTAATTAGTAGAGATCTCTTCATTCCATATTTAGGTCTGAAACGCATAAACAAATAATACGTAAAGGCTTTTGCTAGTGGCTAGCTTACAATATGTGATCAGAACTAGTGGAGCATTTCAGCTGCAGCTGGATTCAATGCTAAGCTGTGTGGTAGTTATATAAAAGTCACAATACAGTAGGTGATAAGTTAATAAAAATGGACAGCTTTTGTAGACCGTATTCGCATCTGATCTGTCAGCTACCCCCCCCCCTCCACCTGCTCCAGAAATTGTAATAATGATATTATGAGCGCACCTATTTCTATATTCCAGAAAAATCAAAACGACTTCAATATTTCAGAAAAATAGCATACTGCTTGATAATTTTCTAAATGTGTTATCAGAAGTAAAGGGAATCAATAAAATAATAGTACTAGTGACAAATAACGCGCCCCCCCCTTCCCTGTCAGCTTTAAAACAGGTTTCCATCAACATATTTTATGTCCTTAACTGCCTCATACTGAGAACAGATACCCTAAAACAGGGGTGCGCAAACTTCTTGAGCTGCACCCCCCTGCCCGGAAGCCGCAGCGTTCGCGCGCCACCTCCCTCTCCAAGTACTCGGCGTCAAATGACGGTGCGCGTCATGTGACGCCACGTAACCCCGCCGCGTCATTTGACGTACGTTGCCATGGGGATGCGTCACGTCACAGGACACCGGGTTGCCATGGAAACGCGTCGCATTAGACCTGGCAGAGAACAGGTAAGGAAGTTACATTGGCCTCATGCCTCCCCCGGCATTTAATTTAAATGCCATGGGGAAGAGTGCGGGGCCTCTGTAACCGCCATGCCCCCCTAGAAATTCTCATGCACCCCAGTTTGCGCACCACTGCCCTAAAAGTATAATTGGGACTTACCCTACGAAGTACACCCCACTGCAAAGACCAAAAGATAAATATGTACTATGGAGAAGGAAATTCACTCACAACGTTCAGAAATAAGCCCATAAACGAAATGAACCTGAATGTTGTGTGCGTGCATTATTTGCAGCTGAAGGTTCCTACAATAGATTACAAAGGCAATGTAACCAGACATTAACATCACAGGGTCAGCTCAGGGAGGAATGCCATTTTACATCGCTTTTTCCGCAACCCAAACTGTGCTAAAAAAATTTAATAAAAAAAGCTGTGTAGTACGGCAGCCTGATGCATCCACACAGGCGTATTGGGGGTCGATGTTAAAATGGATAAGAAGTAAAAAGTGACACACCGTGCTCATTTGCATATCATGTCCCAGAATCCCTGGCTGCAGTGGAAGCATTCTATGTTAAGTTCGCATCCATAGTAGGAGCGACAGAACGAGCGACCCGAAAACAAAAGGCCGTAAGGCAATGTGCACAGCCACAGAGCAGCCGTGCACGAGAGTGACGGGGCAGACAATACTGCGCGAGACTAAATGTTTTGATTTTGCGGTTTAGGCAATAAGGGCGAACCACTCATGTGACGGGCACGCCCCCGTCAAGCAATCCTACAGGCCACAAATCGTTTCTAGTACAGGCACGAGTGTGGGCGGGGTTGCAGACCTGCCTAAGACATGCAGATGAGCATACAGCTATATTTGCATATATATATATATATATATATATATATATATAGATAGAGAGAGATATAGATAGAGAGAGATATAAAAGAGAGAGAGAGAGAGAGAGATACAGAGAGAGAGATACAGAGAGAGAGATACAGAGAGAGAGATACATATATACATATATATATACACACATATATATATATATATATATATATATATATATACACACACACACACAATCACTGCAATCCCACAGGAGGGAGGGGGTGGAAAGAATTTAAAAAAAAATCACAACAAGCATTCACCATTTGTATTGGGTTTGAGAAAATCTGGGTGTAGTAACCAACCAGCAGCAAGAGGAAGCAGTTAATGCAAACTCGCAGGCAATGGAGGAATCAGCCCTAGGGTCATTGAGCCCCTGCAGGAGAGGGTCATAGGCTACAGGAAGAATCTAATCATTTACAAGCTGCGCTGCTGCACACAACCCCAATGCTTTAATATGTATAACATGCATACAGGAGAAGAAAGGGGGGGGGGGCACAGCTGTTAGTATACCTGTGATTTTGGGGTGTCTGCTCCTTTCACCCTCCCTCCTCCTCTCTCTGCTGAATATAAACATACAACACTACCAAGCAAGAGAAGGGACACATCTCACAGCCACCTTCCCCTGTCACTACCCTTCATGTCAAGCTTACTATATATCTCACTAATATGTTTACTGGCTGAAAATTGGGGAGGTGTAAAAAAGCCGATAGGGACTTTAACACTCTGTCTGCTTTATATAGACCTTCCTGTTTTTCCACTGCAGGCAGCCATTACATGAATATGTGTGTGTGTGTATATATATATATACAGGCTGTGTAAATATCAGGACCAAATTAACAGCTTTTTTAAACATAGATGTATATATGCAGAACACAGCAGTTACTTTGCAGCTCGTGTGAAACACAGCATTTTCTCAGGTGACAAACTTACATATAAGAATGCCAGCCTCATATAAACAAATCATAATATATATATATATATATTATATATATATATACACACACACAAAGGGTTAACAAATAAATCCTATGCTCCCTGAAGTTGATCAGGACCAAATCATCTTTATAGAGCAAAATCAGTGAGACACAGTCTGATTGCAAACAGTCCCAAAAAGGTAAAACAGAAAGCCTTAATGCATGGTAACCCTTATGTATGCGTAATAACCTGCAATGTCCGTTCTATCCCCAAACCATTCAGCTGATACAGGAAAAGGACAGTCTCTTTTAGAAGGAGGAAAAGCACAGTACCTAACTGGAAGCAGCCATGACAGGGAGACACTGAGAAGAGGCAGATAAACTACAATTCCCGGCAACCCTTCTGGCACTACGGATGCCTACTAGGGACAAGCGAAACATTGGTCCTGAAAGGGAAACCTCACATCTCCTATATAATGCGGACCTCCAAGGACATCAAAATCAGTGAAATTCGTGGATCTTGACAAAAAAAAAACAACTACCGTTTAGAAAGTACTGATTTGGAAGACTGTTCAAGCCTAAGAGAACATTCATTGATCCGAGACTAACACGTGTGTGATAACTGGCAGGTCTATAAATACATTTAGCATTTTGACAAGCCAATAGAAAATATTTTTTAAGGATTTTATATTAAAGCTGCAGTTCTTGCTGGCGATTTTATTTTATTTTTTAAGTGTTTTTTTTTTCAACTTCAATATCTGCATCAATGTAATCCTAATGAGACTGTAAGCTCCTCGGGGCAGGGACTCCTCTTCCTTAATGTTACGTTTATGTCTAAAGCACTTATTCCCATGATCTGTTATTTATATTATCTGTTATTTATTTGATTACCACATGTATTACTACTGTGAAGCGCTATGTACATTAATGGCGCTATATAAATAAAGACATACTGTACAATACAATACAATACCCAGTGAATAGCAAAGCTGCCGATCAATCTGTTCTCCTGTGATTGATCGGCAAAGGTTAATTGATACAGGGCGATGTAATGCTCTCTGTTTTCCCGTTTCCTGTCTGTTTCCTCATTCATTGGAACGCATATGCATATTGATATGCGTTTCAATGAAGCGTGCACACTCCCGATCGCCAGCAGGAGGAGAAGCAGCCACTCCAGCCACTCACTTCTCAACTCCTGCTGTCTGCCTATCTCTCCTGGTGGCGCTCACGGTGCGGTATACCCACCCCTGCGCCCGCCAGGGGTGTGTGCGCGCCCTTCCCTCCCGGCACTCCCTTCCACCCCCCCCCCCAACCCGCAGGCGCTCCCTTACACCCCCCCCCCCCCCAGCGCTCCCCTCTCCCCCCGGTGCTCCCCTTTCCTCCCCCCCCCCCCCCCGGCGCTCCCCTCCACCCTCACAGCGCTCCCTTCCCCCTCGGCGCTCCCTGGTAGCCCACGCAGGGCGGGAGGGGGAGCTGGGCAGCGGCGGTCATGGCGAGCGGGACAGCGGCGGTCGCGGCTGACTGGCTCCTGGGGCAGGTGGTAGGGGGAGGCAGGGAGCCTCCTGCTCGGATCGCTTGCCTTTCCTCCCCTTCCCCCCCGTCACTCACATCCAAAGCTGCCTCTCTTACTCCAGTGTGTGTGTGTGTCTGTCTGTGTGTGTGTGTGTGTGACAGTATCTGTGTGTTTGACAGTGTTTCTGTGTGTGTGTTTATGGATGGGAGACGGTGTGTATGGGACCAGTCAGTCACCCAGGCAGTCAGTCACCCACCCAGTCAGTCACCCACCCAATCAGTCAGTCAGTCACCCACCCAGTCAGTCAATCAGTCAGTCAAGTCAGTCACCCTCCAGGTCCGTCTCCCAGTCAGTCACCCACCCTCTCACCCTCTTGTCACCAACCCTGTCACCTACCTTCCCACCCTCTGGTCACCCACCCTCTTGTCACCCACCCTCTGTCACCCTCACCCCCTCTGTCATCCTCACCCCCTCTGTTACCCTCACCCCCCCTCTCTCACCCTCACCCCCCTCTCTCACTGTCACCGCCCCTCTCTCATTGTCACCCCCCTCTCTCACCGTCACCCCCCTCTCACCATCCCCCCCCTCTCATGGTCACGCCCCCCCTCTCTCACCGTCACCACCCCCCTCTCTCACCGTCACCCCCCTTCTCGTGAGGCCGGTATCCGAAATGATGCATCCTAAGAAAACTGTAGAAGATTGATGAAAATTAGACTTTTCAAGTTTAGCGAATAAATGATTCTCTCACAGACAAAGGAGTACTTGTTTGACGTGTGCCACATGTTCCTGCATAGAATTAGAAAAGATCATGATATCGTCCAAATAAACGATTACAAAAGAGTTAAGAAGATCCCTAAATATTTAATTGACAAAGTCTTGGAACACGGCTGGGGCATTACAAAGGCCGAAAGGCATGACCAGGTACTCGTAGTGTCCATCTCTGGATATGAATGCAGTTTTCCACTCGTCGCCTTGACGAATCCTAATAAGGTTGTAAGCACCACATAGATCCAGTTTGGAAAAGATTTTAGCTCCTTGAAGACGATCAAAAAGTTCGGAAATGAGAGGAAGAGGATAGCGATTTTTTATAGTAATTTTTGTGAGACCCCGATAGTCAATGCAAGGTCGCAAGGTCCCATCTTTTTTCTTTACGAAGAAAAACCCGGCTCCTGCAGGAGATGTGGATTTGCATATGAACCCCCTCTGAAGATTCTTAGCAATATATTCTTTCATGGCTTTAGTTTCAGGCATAGACAATGGATAGGAGGCTCCACTGGGCGGTGTGGTACTGGGGAGCAATTCAATAGGACAATCATAGGGGCGATGTGGAGGAAGTATTTCAGACTTGACTCTATCGAAGACATCATTGAGCTTGGTATAGTCCTCCGGCAATAGTACCCATACTTTGTCCTCAGATAAGGTAGTTGTACAGACACTACTTGGGTCCTCGATACAATTTTAAACGCAGTATGGACTCCACTGGATAGGTTCTTTGTTCAACAAATCAATCCGAGGGTTATGGACCTGTAACCAGGGTAGTCCCAGGATCACTGCTATGGAAGGAGTGTGAATGGTGTTCAAAGTAATATCTTCCAAGTGGTTATCTGCTGACCTCAGCTGGAGAATCTGAGTCGCCTAAGAAATTAATACAGGTTGGAGCCGTCTACCATCAATAGCCTCCAAGGCAATGGGATTCTTCTTGCGCACAAGAGGGATATTATGGTTCTCTGTAAAGCTCTGATCAATAAAGTTGCTCTAGGGGATAACGAGATCGTTCCCAATGAGATTCCCCTAGACCTCATGGGAACCTTGCATTTCCCACCTTGTTGGGGCAAGAGAAAGGGAAGTGTCCAAGACCCCCACAGTACAGACAAAGTCCAGCATCTATGCGGCGTTGCTTCTCTGAGCGTGAGAGAGAAGTGACTCCCAACTGCATGGGTTCAGATGAGTCTATGACAGATAGTTCGAACTGGCTCACCTGGCTGGGGCTTATCCTGGTAGGAGCCGTGCGATGAAGTCTTCTCTCTGTCCTTCTCTCCTGAAGGTGATGGTCCACCTTGATGCAGATAGCAATGAGATCTTCCAGATTGGTGGGCCAGTCGTGAGCCGCAAGTTCATCTTTCACGGTTTCAGACAGACCCTGCCAGAAGGCAGCAGACAATGATTTGCCGTTCCAGTCCGTCTCTGCGGCAATGGTCCTAAACTCGAGTGCATAACGAGCGACTTGCCGATTACACTGGGAAATATAGAATAAAGCAAAAGCTGCAGATACCTTTCGACCCGGTGTATGAAACACCCTGCGGAATTCTCCCAGATAGGAGAAGCCCAGGCAAGTGCATCATCTATGAGAAGAGAAATTATGTAGGCTATCTTGGAACGAGAAGAAGTGAAGCAGGAAGGATTCATCTCAAACTGAATGAAGCATTGGTTAAAGAAACCCCAGCACTTGTGAGGATCCCCGCCATACCGATTGGGCGAGGGAAGCCGGGGTTCGGACAGATAAGAAGGCATGGCCATGGTACTAGTGCCTGTTACGCTGGTGCTGCCCACAGACCAGACCCGTCCCCTGTGCTGAAGGGGGAGATAGGAATACACGCACCCACAGCAAAGGGAGCGTGTCCGGAGTGTTGTATTAAGCATTGCCAGGCCAGATGTAAGTAACGTAGACAATACTTGCCGGTACCGGGTATAAGAGTAGAATAGTGATTGCCTTGCCGAGGTCAGGGAGCGGAGAGATGAGGAAGGTTGAAGTCCAAGCTGTGATCGTGGGATGCCAGAGTATACGTAGTCCAAGGAGAGCCGAAGTCGAGAGCCAAAGGGGGTAGTCGTATGAGCCATGTCAGAACCTGTAGTAACCGAGAGTACTCCTGATGAAGCTGATCTAAATCAGCTAAACGTGTTGAGCAGGAGCAATTAGAGTGCAACGTGAGGGCGAGAGGATAAGCCGTCGCCACAACTGCCCATTTCCCCCGTGAAACCGGAAGTGACACTGACTCTGGCGGATGTGACGTCAGACGCCATCCAGAGTGATCGTGCTGCGGGAGGATCCTACTAGCAGAGACGGCTCCACTACCCTCCTCGGCAGTATCAATGTTGCGCCCTGTTTGATGTGCTTGTATGTGTTGTACAAAATGTGAGTACAATACTGAATTTGTTTTATGTTCGATACATTTTAAAATTGATCTGCACTATTGGTTCTCCTTTTGTCTTTCTCTGAGACAAACAAGACTGGATCCGAGATCTGCTGACTATACCTACATCCAATGCTGTTACCTATCTGCAAGTCTGTAAGTAGGCTCTCTAAAGGAGCCAAGACTCTGAAGAGTTGCAGTGTCACTTTTACATACAGAAGTGCACTATATTTTTTCTCTCATTTATTGTGGAATCCTGACGATCTTGCTCCCTCCTAATCCCTGGAAGTAACCGAACACTTCCATACAGAGACTATGTCGAGCGATGAGTGAGGGCTCAGAGATGCTAGATAAGGCTGGGCTGACCAATCAGGGATGGAGACGGGTCAGGAGGACTGCAGGGAGCCTCTCTGGATTGGTGTGGCTGATACAACCCAGGTGAGCACTGGTAGTACTCTGATTACACCCGTGCGGTGTACGGAGGCGGAGCCTCACAGCAGGCGTGGAAGTAGAAGAGTGGATGCTGGGCGCGCGCTCTGTAAACTGCGTGTGCACATGACCAGCGTTGGAGGAGGACATACGTGTGCTCGCGGGATGGAGAACCCGCGCCTGCCACTGAGAAGGAGGAGGAGCAGTGGAACCGCCGAGGGGAGGGACCTTGCAGCGACGGAGGAGCTGATGGCCTGTGGAGGTAGGTAAGTGGAGGTTGCGCTGTCCACCCTGAGTCTCCCTGAGGGTAGTCTGTGTGTTGCGCAGACGACGCTAAGAAATCTGATTCCTAACAGTACCCCCCTCTTCAGGAACGGCCTCTGGACGGTCCTCAAAAGGTTTCTCCGGAAACCTAGTTCTGAAGGCTCTAAGAAGAGCCGGAGCGTGAATGTCCTTTAAAGGAAACCAAGACCTTTCGTAGGGGGCAAAACCTTTCCATTGCACCAGGAACTGAAGTTGACCCCTGGACACGCGGGAATCCAATAGAGATTGAACCTCATACTCTTCGTTATTTTGGATGGTAACTGTATCCGGCTTGCGAGTCTGGTCCGGGAAGAAATGACTGGTGACGAAAGGTTTTAAGAGAGAAACATGAAAAACATTGGGGATCTTCATACTGTGTGGTAGCTGGAGGCGAAATGCCACAGGTTTGATCTGTTCTAAAATAGGAAAAGGACCCAGGAATTTATATGCCAATTTTGGTGAAGGTACCTTTAAGTGGATATTTTTAGAGTAGAGCCATACCAAATCCCCTGGCCTGTACATGGGCAAAGGGCGGCGGCAGCGGCGGCAGCGGCGGCGATCTGCCTGAAGTTTAGATCTGCGGGAGGAGTCGAGAAGGGTAGTCTGAATCCTCGACCATGCTGCTTGGAGAGAAGAAATGCGTTCGTCTACGGCTGGTACCCCAGAAGGAATGTTGGAGATGGGCAAGCAGGGAGGGTGAAACCCATAATTTATAAAAAAAAAAAAGGGCGACTCACGGGTGGCTTCATTCTTGGCAGAATTAACAGCATACTCTGCCCAAGGAAGGAGTTGAGTCCAATCATCCTGGGAATCAGAAATAAAGCATCTTAGGTATTTTTCCAGGGACTGGTTGATTCTCTCCGTCTGTCCATTGGACTGTGGATGATAAGCAGAGGAGAAGGAGGAAGAGATGCCCAATCTTTTGGTGAACGTTCTCCAAAACTTGGACACAAACTGGGACCCTCTGTCAGAAACAATGGAGAAAGGAATCCCATGAATCCGTAAAATTTGATCCGTAAAGATATCAGCAAGGGCGGGAGAGGTGGGTAGTCCTTTCAGTGGAATAAAATGGGCCATCTTAGAGAATCTATCCGTGACCACCAAGATTGTGTTCATTCCTCTGGATTTGGGCAACTCCACAATGAAATCCATGGAAATATGGGACCAGGCGTGGTCGGGGACTGGTAGAGGTAACAGAAAACCTTGGGGTTTTTGACGGGGTGTCTTGTTCCGCGCGCAGGTAGGACAAGCGCAGGTAAATTCTAAAATATCTTGGGACATTTTAGGCCACCAAAAATTGCGATGAATTAGGTCAATAGTCTTTTTAAAACCTGGATGACCTGCAGATTTAGAAGAGTGGCCCCAACTCAGGACTTCAGGAACAAATTTGGGGGGTACAAAGAGCTTGTTGTCAGGAACTGCCAAGTGCTTAGGAATGCATCTCTGAGAATGCATAATCTTATCAAGGTTCTTGAAGGTTGATGTGGCGAGATCCTCTCCCGTGGAAGGATGGTCTCCAAGGACTCCTCTTGTCTCTCCTCAGAGGAATGTTGTATGGAAAGTGCGTCCGCCTTTACGTTTTTTGTCCCGGGAATATAAGAAAGGTGAAAATCGAATCTGGAAAAAAAAAGAGACCAACGAGCCTGTCGTGGACCAAGGCATCGGGCGTTCCCGATGTAGAGAAGGTTTTTGTGATCCGTGAGGATAGTAAACGGCTCTTTCAATCCCTCCAAGAGATGTCTCCACTCTTGGAGAGCCATCTTCACGGCCTGGAGCTCCCTGTTACCCACGTCGTAATTCCTCTCAGCAGATGAGAACTTCTTGGAGAAGTATGCACAGGGATGTAACTTGTCTTGGGGCGTAGGTCTCTGAGACAGAACTGCCCCTGCGCCGCAATCGGAGGCGTCGACTTCCAACACGAAGGGAAGATCGATGTTAGGATGACGGAGGATAGGAGCAGATACAAAAGCTTCCTGGTGTATCGGGATCTGCACAGGAGTTAGTAAGAGACCAACTTGTCTTTAAGGTGGAAGCCACATAATCAAAACTAGGGAAACCAAAACCCCAGGGAAACTAGAGACATAGGAACTTGCTTTCACAGCTGAGGATTTAGAATCAATAATAGGAATATCAAATATTGCGTGGGAATCACATAGTACATGGAAAACAAAGAGAACTTGTGTTTTTGAAATGGGAACCTGTGAGTCAGTAGTGGTCGCACCAGGCACTGCAGAGTAATCAGGGAAATAAATACTTGTCTTTGAAGGGAAGTCACTAGAACCAGAAATGGTTATACCAAGCACTGCAGAGGAATCAGGGAAAGGTGAGCTTGTTTTTGAAGTGGAAGTTTGAAAATCTGCAGTGGTTATACCAGGTACTGCAGAGATATCGGAAAAGAGCTGATCGTTGAAGCAACAGCTTTAGCATAAGCAATAGAGGTTTCTGACAAAACAAGTATACCTATCCTTACAGTGGGTGCTGTGGAGGGGTGGCTTCTTTGGGACAAAAATCAACAAAATCAAAACAAACGGTAGGAGACGAGTGTAGAGGTACAACCAGGAAGACATAGATTGGGGAAATAAACATTTATTCAGCCCATAGCTTTAAAACAATACAGCTTCATGTCAGCAAAAACAAATACAACCGTCATATCGCTTAGTAAGGGCTAACTCACTTTCCAGTCCCTATCTGCAGGGCTGGGAGGGTGGACCACTTGCCAACCTCTGACCCCAAAGTCGAAAGTGGTACCTGTAAGCATGGGGCTCTATATATATGTCTGTCTCCGGGTCTGGGTTGTGTCCATGGGGTTTACCTTCTGGCGGGGTCCAGGGAGCGCTATGTCCTGGAATAGAGGGTCTGGCTCCTTGGAATCTCTCTTTGTCAGCACCCACCTACCCCGTGCTAGAGAGATTTGTGCAATTTGTGCAGCACACTTTTAAACCCACCTGATATTGACACTAGCCACAATTAACCAGCTCCCTGCTGGACTCATCAGCTACAGACAGACTTTATCTATGGTGTCTTTTTTAACCGGGGAAAGGCCCTGTCACAAAGCCCTGCAGAAGAATTGAAGCAAAAACCCTTTGGAATCCACAATACGATTTACAAACAATCTTTCCCTCCACAAAGAGGAAGAGGGTTTTTTCTCAGGGCAATGCAGTTGTGCTGCTGAGTCTGTTCCAGCATGATCCAGCAGTGGCCATTGTTTTCTGTCACAGGCTCTAGGGTGTCAGGAGCAGAATGGACCTCAGTGGCCAGAACAGCAGGCAGAAGCAAATACATAATGGGTAACAGGCAGGGGTCCGAGGCAGCTGGAAAAGTATCATTGTCGGGTCATGGGCAGAGATCAGAGGCAGGCACTGAATAGGCGTTGTCGGCAGAGGTCCGAGGTCGGACAGGCAGAGGTCCGAGGTCGACAGCGAAGAGGCAGGAACAGGTTGGGAACACAGGAATAAGTTGGGAACACAGGAATAGGTTGGGAACACAGGAAGAGGCTGGGATGTGGGAACAGGGCTAGGATGTGGGAACAGGGCTGGGATGCAGGAACAGAACTGGGACAAGCTAAATACAGGCAATGATATTTAATCACAAACTATGACTCAAGGCCAGGAAATAGAAACCGGAAACTTAAAAAGGCAGGGCAAAAGACAAAAGGCAGGTGCAGACAGGATATTAACAAGAACCAAGAGGAAAATCCCAGTCAAGAGAGAAGAATTAGGACACATGGTGGACATACAAAGGGTGAACAGGGGGAGAGTTCAGTAGATATGTCAGGGATGTCCTGGACAACACCATTGTAAAGAAACTTCTGCTGGCCAGGTAAGAGATCACCCAAGAGACTTATCAGGTGCAGTTTCATGCCCTGGACAATTGGGTAAGGGAAATAAATCCCTAATGGGTGCTCTACTACCTGACAATGTGACTGTGGTAGTATAAAGATGGATGCAAATAGGTCCCACTTGTAAGGGTATAGGAACAGTTTTTAACGCACAATCTCCGTCTTTAGGTATGCGTCCACTATCCCATGTTGTGTGGTGTGTGCATTCCATGTAAAATCGCTTAGGCACTATCCGGAGCGCCTATGACAGGGAACAATAATAGCTGCCCTAACCGTCTGGATGTTGAATCCTCCTACGATGATTCCTCCTGAGGAAGCTCTGTCTAGTCCCGTGGCTCCGCTGTATGCTGGTTGTATTGCCCACACCACACTGGCTAAGGACAAAACAGCACACCGCTTGTATCTGTCAGTATGATATACTCACACAGTCTGATGTGTGACAGGAGAGGCTTCTGTTCCGATGCGTGCTTCAAACCAGAGGAAGACGTAGATGCAGGAAAAAAGGAGTGGGCACTGCCGGTTTGAAAATAGGCTGGACGCATGTACGATTACATTAATTTATTAGGCATAACAGCCAAAATGTAAAACAACAGCTGAATCCTCCAACGCGTTTCCCGCCTCTAAGGCGCTTTATCAAAGAGCGATGGGTAGCTGGATGTGAGCTCTTTTCAGGGTTTACTAGACTTGATCGTAAAGCAGTCATTTTTGCTAAAATGCTATCCCTGAAGTCCATGAGCGGGTCATGGACCAAAAACCCACAACTTTTTGACTGCCTTCTAAGAAAGCCAATTACTTTATGGCAGCTCAACTCCAACTCTGCCAGCCAGCCCTGTCCTTTTCCCTGGCTAACCCTACTACCGGTGCACTGTCCTCTCTACCTGCAGCCACCCCAGCTCTCTGAGCCTCCAATCCTGCCTGGAGACTGGGCCCTATGCCCCCCTCCTCCCGACCGACTTCACCCATGAGCTGCGGTGCTATTGCTGCAACCGCATCAGCACCTGAGGTGGGAATGCGCCACTGCTCCTGGGACCAGCAGACCCCGCTCCCCACACCGGCATCCTGTCTCCTACGTGATGGCCTGAACTTTACCTGCAGCAGCACCATCGGTGAACCAGCGAGGCACTGTGGTCAATGGGATGCTCTGCGTACCCAGAGGACCCCTGCCAGAATCACCTGTGACTGGTGATCTTTGACAGCTGGGGGTGACCAGGCTGATGGACAATGGAGTGGTAATCACGGTGGTCTAACCAGACCTGATTGTGCCAGAAAACATCCTTCCCAAGGAAAAGATGTGTGTCAGCATAGCCAACGGAACCAGCCATTCCCTCAAAGCTGTCCAGGAGTACCTAGACTGGGGCATGGGTAGCGGTGTTCACAAAGTTGGCGTGTGTGACAGGGTGACTAAATGTCACCAACCCTATGCCTGGCAGACTTATGTGTAATGCAGCAGTGAGGAGGTTAATTTTTCAGCTGAGTTGATTAGTCTGATCCCAGCTGCCTCATCAAGGGGTTTTAAAACCCCCAGGCTGTACACACATGCAGGTTTGCTGGTCAAGAGATAGGACTGAAACGCTGAAGTAGATTACTGCTATAAGGTCTGTCTTCAAAATGCATGTTTGATGAACTGTCTGGGTTTTTGTATGCTGAAAAGAAGCTCTTGTTTTTGTATGCTGAAAAGAAGCTGTATTGTTTTTGTATGCTGAAAAGAAGCTGTTTTGTTTTTGTATGCTGAAAAGAAGCTGTTTTGTTTTTGTGTGCTGTATTTTTAAGGCTCAATAAATAAGCCTTATCCAGAAACCCCGCGTATGGTTGCATGTACCCTGCAACAGCGTGATGCCCAGTTTCTATGACAACCTCCTGCATGGCTGCCATATGGGCAAGTACAACTGCGGGTTCCAGAAGCCTCCAACCAGTCTAATCACAGCTGTAAACCCACACCCCACCCCTGGGAATATTGGCTCCTCTTTATGGGAGTTCAAGCTCTAGCCACCCAGGATCCCTTCACCTGCTACACAGGCTAATCCCCCTAACTTCCGTGCCAGGATAAGCCAGGAGCTCACCCAGGCATTCCAGCAATGCCAGCAGATCATGAGTGCCATCCTCATGCCAGCGATGCCAGCAGATCATGAGTGCCATGAGTGGCATGATCCTGAGCCTTATGCCCCAACCCCAGAGGACTTGGACTTTTTACGGTGCTCCCTGGTATCCTGGGGAGAGGACAACTACGGAGCCCCAGTTAGCCTCGATCTTAGGGCTCAACCAAGGATGGGTCTTGCCCCGGAGCTCTTGGCTTAGAGGGGGAGGTCTCAAAGCAAAAGGGCTCAGGGACCAGTAAATTAAAGGTTAGTACTGGTTCCTGGTCCCTGTCCATCCTTCCTCTGGGCTCATCCGGCCACCAGACCCCATAGCGACCTGGTTTTAATGTACTGTGAAGCCTCTTGCATATCCTGTATTCTTTTATTCCTTTGTGTAAAACTGTTTTGAAAGAACGAAAATGTGTTTGTCCTGAGAAAATAGCTGCAGCTGGATCTGGAGGGGGAAGAGAGGTGCAGAGACAAAGGAGATGGTGTCTAGGGACGGAGATAGGGCCAGGGGCCATCCGGAGCAAATGGTTGCCTCACAGCCAGAGTGGCGCCAGCCTAGTGGGAGATATCCTGTCGGCTGGGTTAAGCTGTTGCTAAGTCCCTCTGGTAGGCACTGTTACCATTGGTCAGTTTAAACTTCACTCTACAATCCCTTTAACTCCCTAAGCCCGCGAAAAGCCCTGATTGGCCAATATAGGCAAGCCCTCGGCTTCTGATTGGCCCGTGAATAGCATCCGTGCTCTGATTGGTCGCAAGCCCCTCTACCATGCTTTCCTATGGCAGAGGGGAATATAGAAAAAGGGGAGCTCCTTAGCTCATTCGAATCCTGTTGTGCAGGCGCACAAAGCGGCCAGAGACACCGGAAGGAGGATCGAAGAGCCATAGGAAACAGGAAATTTGAGCCTGTTTTGTGCTACGAGACTGTAGCTGAAACAGAGAAGAAGAGAGCAGGACTTTCAGCGGCAGAATTAAAAGTGCTCTGCCACCAATTGCACCAGAGAGGTCTGGACAGTCCCTAAGTCATCGGAAAGTGGAAGCAAGCCCTGGTAAGCCTTTTATATGGCGCTCTTCATCTAGTTGGTATTCCCCCCTAAGCCCCATTTTGTGTGTTTAGCTCTGATTGTGTGTTTTGTGCTGCGCTTGTTGTCTCCGGCTGGAATAAAAAAAACGTTAGAACTGCTTTTTCCTGTCTGGTGCCTTCATTCCTGGTTTACGTTCTGGTCTCCCGTGAGAGACACCACCACACCCTGCCACCGACTATTGATTATTAGTGCGGCCTCTACCATCATAAAATGACAGCAACAAACTCTGCCACCAATCGCGGACCGTATCGCCGTCTCTCCCCATATGAGAGGACACCACCACACCTTGTCACATAAAGTAGCACTGACAGTAGCAATGCCTCTCCCAATCCAGCAAGTGGAAGCAGGGGAGAGGCATCTTCCTCCCACACCAAACCAAACCAATCTTCAGTGCAAATCTCTTGTTCTTTAAAACAAACAAACAAACAAACTAATTTTTACATTGAAGCATTGCAATGAAAACAGAATGACATAACATGTAAAGGAAGTAGCATGTTGGTAATAAGTCCGTGCTTATAGTGCCGGCGACGGCGACGCGAATTCACCCAAAAACAAAAGCATTTCCGCTGCCGCGTGCGCTTATAGTGCAGGCGACGGCGACAAGCGATGGAGCGACGGCGCCATCGCGAAAACCCGCCGCTGGCAAAATTCGATTTTTCAAGGGCCGTCGCGTCACGTGACGGCCCTTTAACAAATCAAATTCCGGGAATCCCGCGATGCTGCCGACCGGCGAAACATAACTTTCACCGGTGGCGACGGCGGCGGGTGACGTCGCCCATCGTGCCGCCGTCGCCGGCACTACAGGCAAAGCCTTAGTTCCATGTTCCATAAAAGCTTCACACTACCACTTCCTACCTTCAAGTTATTCCATTATTTTAAGGGCGTTGCCACCTGCTCCACAACTCTCCAACATCCTTCTACTCATTTAACCGCATGATTTCCATTTCTCCAGCCACCTGACATTATTGATTTCCATATAAACATAATGTTTTTTGTCCTGTCTACAGTTCATGACCTGCAGTCGTCCCAACCATGCGCTAATACCTCACGTGCTTCCGCATTTAAATATTTATTTTCTTTTATACACATTCTTGTCTGAGAATTGCACCAGTGGGAGTGTTGTACCATGATGTAAATGAGGGCAAGAACTGTTTTATAATCATTATTCATTCAAAATAAGAAACTATTGAAGGATTTCATAGTGTGAGCTCAACAAGAAAATAGATAAATTGTGCCAAAATGAAAAATACGATGTACAACTGCTGTAAGAGTCAGGCTGCGGCCATGGTAAATGCTGGAGAGGGCACCAGCGTTCACTCGGCTTCTCCCCGCCGTCTGCAGCAGGAGAGATCTGTGTCCTGCATGCAGAGGAGACGGGGAGGCGTGTCGTGGGGCGTGGCCTTGACGTCACGGAGCTGGTTCGCACTCATTGGGCGAACCACTCACGTGACCCGGCTGCCGCCTGGCCGTCGAGAGTGAAAATAGATTTTTCTGTTTCCTTCTACATCGCGAGGGCCGGCGCCTCTGCTCTCGTGCACGTTCGCGCACTCTATAGACAGCCTCATAGTGGCACATCTATGTGATCGCACCACGCACGACCTCCTGCGCGCCGACGCGATCACCATGCCCGCAACCTCAGGTAGTAATTATGTTCCTTGATTTTAAATGGCAGTCCTACTCTATGTACTACAGTGAACTAGCTAATCAGGATAAGGGGAAAGCATACAGGATTGGTGTGCAAAATATTTTTGGACTCAGACAAACAACAGATTTACTACAAAAACTGTGGGTGATAATTTAGCGAAGTAATATAGTTTAAGATATAAGTACAATCCCAAAGGAAAAGTATAAACTTCTCCACCGTTACCTAATTTTGATACAACTTTAGCTCTAAATATATTTAGTGCAGGGGTGAGAAAATCCAGTCCTAAGGGGACACCACAGGTCAGGTATTCAGGATACCCCTGCTTCAGCACAGGTGGTTGCAGGTGTTCGACTGAACCACTGATTGAGCCACTTGTTCTTAAGCAGGGATATCCTGAAAACCTGACCTGTTTGTGGCCCTCGAGGACTGGAGTTGCCCACCCCTGGTCTAGTGCTATTTAACTGGGTGTTGAAGAGCAGTAATGTGTAGGCCTCTTAAGCCGTTTAGCAGTCTGCCCTTCTTTCTCTGGGTAAAGCCTGAAACATGATGTGGCTCGATCTTATTCCTCGTCATTTCCACATTCTGTTCCAGGATATTTGGGAAGGAGCCCAAGAGCTTAGCATGTTTTTCCTTTTTCATGGTAAAATTGTGCAAATATGCATTAGAGTGTGAAAACAAACAGTCTAATACATTTTTGCAAAGCTCTTTATGTTTACTGTTTATTGCAGATACCAGATACTAATTAAAATGTGCTAACAAAAGCCAAGATACATAGAGCAAAGATATAACCGAGCCGCATCTTTTAAAATGATTTGTGATTAACCCCAGGGGACTCCAATCCATTCAACAGGACGATTAAGTTCAGATATGTTTTCATTCCATAATAAAACATGTATATGATAATATGCAAACACCAGTAAAACAAGCTGAATGCTTTTACACAAATATTTAAAAAAAAATGTTTTGCTTTATTATTTATTTTTGTAAGTCCACATATTATGAAGCCACTGTTTACTAATGATGAATATCGACTAATTATGACATAAATTCATGCATAATGGGGAAGACATTCTTTTGGTTGGTCATTACCACATAAGACTTGGACACATGATAATGATATTGTAATGAAATGTAAACCCACAGTATGGCTGTGACGGCACTGGGGGGTTCAGCTGACATGATGCAGATTATTTCATTCGTTTAAATCATATTGTACGGTTCAAATAAAGCAACGTAATAAGAGGGGAGAATCAGGTGAAGCAACTTGGATGCCCCTAAACTCAGGGGTCTAAGCGAAGAACAATAAAGCAGGGTGCTAAAAGCAAAAAAAAAAACCCTAGTCAAGGCAAAGCAATGTGTAGAAGAGAGCTAAGCACACCAAACAGCAGAAAAAAAATCAAAATATACCAAAAAAGGTCAGTTAGTCTCAGAGTTCCTGGCTCTATGTATGTCTATTTATGGACGAATAAATAACTTTTTATTTTTAATTGCGCTTCGTTCCCTCTTTTGATTGGTGAGCAGTGACCGCCACTTTCACAGCATTTTTTTCTTGACTTCATCTACCGGCTGGAGCACGCCGTTTCAGCGTTGGATCGGGGCTTTTTCTTCCAGCTATCAGCAACACTTGGCGGACATGGAGAATATTTCGTGAGTACCTGCCAAGCTGATCCGTCCAGTGTGGGACACAGGGTGTTGAGAGAGAAGCTATTTTGGGCTTAGGATCTACCTGTGGATACGCCTCACGGCGGTCTCACTGATATTCTGGTCCTATCTGTGGCTTACTAGCCCCCCACCCTGGGTGAGTCCATTGATACACGCGGACTTGAAGTACTTTACATGGGTTAATATAGCTCTTCATATAGCCCTTTTCCAAGCTGTTACAACCGATGGGAATTAAGAAGATATATGGCTTTTTATTGCTATTGATTGAGCATCAGCTTTTGAGGTTTATTCCTCCTTTTGTTCATTTAACATTCATATTAGGATGGTCCCAGGGAACATAAGTGGTGCAGAAGAGACACCTTTGGGACTGGGGCTCTTCTAATGGTTTGCCCGGGGACATCATTATTATAGTTCATGACTGCAAAGCCTAGGGGGCCTATTCTAGTAGCTTCACTGAGTCTGCTGCTACATCGCAAGGTTTGGCGTGTTCTCGCCAAACGGTTTGTCAGTTGAGTTATCACGGTATTCAAAACTAGATTGGGTGAAGAGGAGAGCACAGCGAATGAAAGTGAGGGCTGGAGGCAAAAAAAGTTAAAATAAACTATTTATTGGGCATATGAGCCAACATCAGAACACACATAAAATATTCTGACGCGTTTCCCGCCGTGGGGGCGCGTTATCAAAGAGTAACACATTCTTCTCTAAACACTGCTTACTGTAAGTAAAGGTCAGTCAGAAAAAACACGCCCTAGGGGTAATTGATTTAATTATGCACTCATGATCACACAGATGTAAAACACACACCCCTATTGGGTAAGACCAAATTCAAACAGCTGACCATTACTACATAGTTTTGTGATTCATAAAAATAAAAAAAAACCTGCTTCTAAAACAACTGAATCATCAGATTGAAAAACAATGAATATACCAAGTATCAAAATCAAGACATCAATATAGCAGAGCAACTGAATTGCAATGTATAAAATAGATAGATGAAATGCAGAAAATGTTAAAAGTAAACAAAACAAGTGTGAAGAAAATAAAACCAAAGAAAAACCCAAACAAGAACAACCACATAGCAATAGAAAATGATTAAAGGTAAATATCATAAAATAAAATAAACATATATAGACCATAAATAAATAATATAGAAAAAAAATAATATGTCTATATTATATTGTAAAGGAAAGGAAATCCAGGGCACTTCGGATTTGAAATGAAAATGTATTCTGTCAAGGTCAGACGCTTGGAACTACACAGAGTTCTTTATCAAATGACTAAAGAACTCTGTGTAGTTCGAAGCGTCGTGCCTTTGACAGAATACATTTTCATTTCAAATCCGAAGTGCCCTGGATTACCCTTCCTTTGCTTATACTTAGGAATTCCCCAGACAGGTTTTCCCCTGAACCAAGGTGCACCGGTAGCAAAACGCAAGTATTTTGCTGTTATAGAATTATTTATGGTGTGCAAGATTGAATCTTTACTACACTATATTATATTGAATAAATATTTAGAATTAGATCTATAAATAGATAGTATAAATAATCATGTAACATTTCAACCTATAATCAAATATATAAACAAATTATAATTAATGTTTAAACAGTATATATTACCATAATGGGGGACTCAATTCATATATAATAAGCATGCAATATGCAAACCTAAAGAAATATATCTGAACATATAATGTGTGTATATATATATATATGCAAAATACCAAACTTATTAATGAAAATTTAATTATTGAAAGACTTAACCCAACATAAAACAAATCGAAGAACCCCAAAAAAAGAAAAAGAAAAAAGAAAAAGAAAAAAAAGGAAAAGATTGTATGAAAACAGGACATATGGAATAAAGAGAATGAACATAAATCCAATAGAAAATGCATAACCAATAGAAAAGGCTGACAAAGATGTATATAAAGGTCATATAAATGTTACCAAGATGTTACCAATTTTTAACAAAAAATGTTACAAAAAATGTTACAAAAAATGTTTGAGCTCCCAATCAATATGGATACCTAAAGGGTGCAGTGTGTCTAAACTAAAAATCCAAAACATTTCCCATTTATTCAACATTGCCAATCGGTCCCCTCCCCGAGGGGAGGAGTGAACTTGTTCAACACCAGAAAATGTGACGTTCTTAATCCACCCTGTGGACAGATGGCAAAATGTCTTGAAACAGGGTGAGATACTGTAGATCACTTTTTCTACGGCATGGATATGCTCCATAACCCTCTTTTTAAGAGGCCTAATGGTCCATCCAACATAACACATACCACAACCGCATGTGAAAAGGTATACTGTATAGCTAGAATTACAGTTGATAAAAGTTTGGATAGGCCGCTCAATTTTTGGTTTAATACTCTTAACTTTCTTAATTGGATTGGCATATTGACATACTACCCAAGCACCTAAACACCAGAAGAAGAAAAGAACTAAAAAGCCTAAACAACACAGCTATAAAATAAATCTAACACCAAAACACCAAAAGAATAAAATATTTCTTAGCTGTATGTAGAGATTGACAAATTCTTCTTCTCGGTTTGTATTTGCTGTGGAAATCACTTTTCTTCACATTTTTAATTTTGGAAAATTACGGAAATAAAACGAAATTCCGCCATTTATATTTTATAGACGTAAAAAAAAAAAAAAAAAAGCTAAATTCTGCAAAGTAAATTTGAAAAGAATAATATGCTAATAATAAGTCAGGGTACCCACTTACATACCACATTAGCGATTTCTCTGCTAAAAAAAATAAAAGACCAGTTCATTTTTTTTCCGTTTTAAAGTTTGCTCAAAGTTCTGGTGAATTTTCAAACTTTTTTCTAAAGTAAAAAAAAAAGACAGAAACACGAACCTTGGTAAATTAGTAATTCTTGGTTAGAATTTTGGTAAGTTCATCCATCTATAGCTGTAAGCAGAAGCAGAAACGTAATCGGTCAAACCAGAATGGCTAATGTTTTGGCAAATAGCAAAGTTACAGTACGTCTGAAATGTGTTCAGGCATTGAGGACCATATTTACTATGAAGTGCTACTCCATGAGACATCTTCAACACAGCGTAGTAAATATGTTTCCATACAGTCCATTCAAGCACGGACAGATACAATCTGTGTTTTTTTGACAGACGGTGTCTTAAGGTGTTACACTGCTTAATAAATATGGCCCCTTCTGGCCCATTCCTTTGAATGGGCCATAAAATGTCTTCCGGCATGGAAGGTGCCCTATGGAGTAGCAATTAGTCAATTTGGCCCTGACATCACATGGTGATACAGAGGAGGTTATAAATGTAGTCTGATAAGTAATCATTTGCCATGCAGTTTGCCACAGTCGGTTACCCAGTTAAACCATGGTAAGGAAAAGCCAAGAAATTAGTGTGAGTTGCCCCTAACCTGTGGAAAATAAATCTATTTACCCCAGTTCAGCAAAGGCAGGTATATACAGTACTTACTCAAAGGATTTGAACATTCCTTTGTGATGTTAAATCTTATTCTTTTTTTGTTTTTGTTACATGTTTTACCCCACAGTTCTGAGGGAAGTAAAAACATTGTTTATTGTGGATCCTTTGAATCAGACATTCTTACCAATGTCTGTGCTTTATTAACTCAAATATTACACTTAATGCACACTTTACTGGTTCAGGCTCTTACAATTGCTATATAACAGCTTTAAAAACTAATCAGAAATATGGGCCATTATTGACTAGACACCATTAAATAGTATAATCTCCATGTTAACAATTGGTGTATAAACATCATCACTAGGCATGCAGTGACTAGGGACATTCTCGTTGTACTAGTCTGCAAAGTCCTAATTGGCTTGATAAAAAGCATATTCCACAAGTACTGGATTCTTCTCCGATGGTTAGGAACTCCTTTGGCATTTTGAACATGTTGATGAGTTATAATCCCCTTCAACCTTGCTATATGGTAATCTTAATTCTGAGTCTGTGGTACAGTTTCGGAGCCTACACGGATAGTGGTATGCTTACTTTTAGAAATCTTTTTAGACATACTGTAAAACAATTGCTACCTGTCCATTGATTTAAAGTTGAATTAGGCCTCCCTGATACAGAAAGATTTCAGTATCTTTAGCTCCAGTTCCAAGTCTACTCAATAATTTCCTAAATTTTAAAAACATACCCAATTCAGGGGCGTGACCAAGGGATTAATATCTGTCATGTATTCTCTTGTATCGCTTGAAAAAAAGGAAACAGTCAAGATACTGTATGTTACTGGTTGGGAAACTAAGCTAGGAATGAGCTAGACTAGGGTTGGAAAGAGCTATAGGAAATGTCAGAGCATTTGCTTCAGTGATATTAATAGCATATAGCATATTATTACAGTGTTATTTAAGACAGTCAGCTATCATGCTACTATGGTTTTACAGTACATCCCCTTTATGTTGGCGATTAAGAGGTACAATGGACCATATTTGGTGGTAAGGATTTTCTGGTTCCGTAATTTGCAAACGTGGCTATTGCAGGTACCACTACATCAGGCTTTCTCTTCTAAATGTATACACTTACTATAAAATGAAGTGCGATAGTTTGGTGGCACCCAAAGGCTCACTCAGTTGGGGAATAGTGTGCCAAGATATATACAAATGTAAAAACTCACAAAGCAAAAGTTTTATTTTGGTTCCTATGAATTTAATAGTCAATGCCACTGAACTTCATGTACCTTCATGGTATGGGAGGATTTAGAGGTTTAATCTTCAACCAAAGTACCTAGCTGTTTTTATATTTATTTTAATTATTTAACTCTTTCTCATATTATTTCTCTTATTATTTAGCTCTTTCTGTCTTAGATATTATTTAATTTACATTAGATTGTAAGCTCTTAGAGGTAGAGACTCCCTTTCTTACTGTTACTTTCATGTCTGAAGCGCTTATTTCCACTATACACTACCGACACACTTTATCACACTGCGGCCAGATCCGCAAGCCGGGAGATTTCCCGGCTTGCTAGTGGCAGCCCCTCGGCGTGCCGCGCGTCACCGATGCGCGGTCACGCGTCATCGGGTGCCTGCGCCCCCTGCATGCGCGTCCAGGGCTCCCCGAGGGAGCCCTGGTGTCCCGCGATGTGGGGGACGGCGGCAGGGAGTTCCGGGGGACCCGGCGGACCCGGCAGCGGGAGGGAGAGCGCCCCGATCGGAGGGCGCTCTTCCGCTGCTTCGGCGCGCGCCCGGCACCCTCCGGCGCGCGCCAGGTTACTGCTGCGGCCGAGAACGGGCAAATGCTCGAATAAACTCGGCCGCAGCAGTATGTGTTAATATTATGTCACGTATATTATTGCTGTGAAGGGCTAGGTACCTACGTAGATGGCGCTATATAGATAGACATACATAGATTCATACATATATCACTATATCCTTTTCGTATCTAGTTTAAAAATGAAAATTCTAATGCATATTCAAATGAGGTTGTCTCCCAGGTATCTTAGGTGTGTTCACAGGTATCTCTCCATGTGTATAGAGGAGTGTTTAGGGAGGTATATAAGTTAATGGGTCTCTCTCACTTCACCTTGTGGAAATCTCCCTTAACAATGTCTGCCCCATCACAACGGGGTGGCATCTGTTGTTAACATTTCCCTATTTGGGAAGATCCAAGGATTTTGCTTTGAATACATTTTGTTTTTTTGTCCCTCATCATACACTAGTTCTCACTTTTCTTGACACGCAAATCTTCTGAGACGTTTTGAATTTGTCTCTTCCAAACTATTAAGAAATATATCTACAATGTTTTTATGTCAAGTCTTCCCCATGGTAGTAAAGTACCTCTAAGGCTGAGTCCATGGTCAGCGCTTAGGCGCTGACCCGTGCTGAGGCTCGCTGACACTTGTCAGTGAGCCCCTGCAGCCACAATGGGAGCGGCTTTAGCAGGGGCTCGCGCACGCTTCCGCAGGCGTACGGAGACGTAGCTCTTAATTTTTTTTCCTTTTCGGCGCTCACGGGAGCGCATGGCCGGTCACGTGAGCGGTTCGTCCAATGTGGGCGAACCAGCTCCGTGACGTCACTGGCCCGCTCCCCGACACGCCCCCGGACGGCACGCGAACTAAGGCCAGGGAAAGCACCCGCTTTCCCTCAGCCTCAGTGCGCCTCCACATGGCTGGAGTCACCATGGACTCAGCCTAATGCTGCATGGAGGAGACCAAGAAATTACCTTTAGCTTCAATTTATTTTACCCCTTTTCTTTGGTAATTTTATATCCACCAAAGCAGCAGTTTTCAGATGACAGCGGCTCATACAGTTGCTTTGGCGCATATATGCCCCCAAGCCTTTTTGCATCTTTAATTTTTCAACCAACAATTGCAAACTGCTGACAGGAGTCAAATGACTCTTGTTGTAGTATATTTTTTAACCCAGTGATTCCAGAAATGTAATGGGTTCTTTCACATGAAATACTGCAATTCCTGGCATAAAGATGCAGCGGCCGTTATTCGAACAAATCTCGCAATGGAATTTTGAGATATGCCCGTGATCCTCACTAGATTTGGCTCGGCAGACTAATGGCCCATCGGATTAACATAGCAGGGGTCCCTGCTTGTGTGAGTCCTACCGGGGTCTGCCTTTCTGTAACAGATACGCAGTGAGAGATAGGCCGAATCAGTCACTCTAACTGCGCGCCTCTCACAGGCGATCGCGGTGGTTTAATTAAAATTCTAACATTACAGTAATGTAGCAGGGGGTCTCGTGAGTTGAACAAAGTTGATTTCAGCCTTGGGGACCCCCTACGTCCCGAGATACAGGCCCTTTATGGGGTGCCTTTTACTTTTAGTATCTCATCTAAATTTTGTATGGTAGAATAAATATGCATGAGTCTACATCCGCTTCGCCCCAACGGCGGACACATGAAAGGGTTACCCAAGAGCTGCTCCCCTCTGCACAGATTTGAAACCATAGCTACATTTAATCTGAACCCCTTCAGTCTACATCTCGGTCACCCCAAATGCGGAAGGGCCTTTGGCACAGCCAAAGGGCAGCCAAAGGGTGTGAGCCATTTGCTGATGTTTGGTAATGTTAAAGCTACTCTATTTCAATCTTATACTCACCAGCCCTTTTATCCTCTGTACCCAATTTTCCAACTGTAACTGTCCATGAAATGTCTGTGAACTGACCGTGTAGCCAGGTCCCCTCTGGATCCCCCTTACCTCCTGGTGCGGCTGCGGCTGGCAGCGGGGGCTAGGGTGAGTGCCGGTGGTGTGTGGGGGAAGCTGCAGGAGCGCTACAGCATGTAGAGGGGTGACTGGGTCCACGGAGCTCCTCGTCGGGATGCCAGTAAGGGAGCCGCCATTTTGAAAGTCACGAATGCGAAGAGTGAGGCTCACGCATGCACAGTCGACTAGTAGAGCGGCAGCCATTACAAACAGCCTCCACGAGGGAACTACAGTTCCCAGCAGCCCCAGGGGCTGCAGGCACATGGGCGCAAAACAGTAAATAGGGCTGTGAGGATTCTCCTGACAGAAAGAGATGCATTTGGCACTTGCAGCCTCGATTCAGCCGGGAGCTGGGCAGAAGAGGGTAAGGTAGTGTATCAGGTGCCAGTGGCCCTGAGACTAGGCCTAGAGTCCCTCTTCAGGCCCCAGCTAGTCCTCGACCCCCACCAGCTTGTGGGTGCATTAGGGAAAGGCCCCTCAGATAGGGACATTTCCCCATTAGCCCAATAGTGTCAGGGATACAGCCAGACACAGCGCAGAGACTGGCAGCCTGTGGTCTGGGACCAGACCACCACCGCAAGCTAGAGACTCTCTTAAAGGTGAGACACTCCAGTGGGAGGTCACCCCACTGTGACGGTGAAGGGGTTCCCAGGCCATTAATAAAGGTATTTGGCCCGGCTGGGTGCCCCTGAGCCATATTGGGGAATTGTGAGTTTCAGTTCTTCAACCCAATTCTGGCATCTAACTGCATGTGTAATAAAGATGTGTGAGTTTTTACTGTTCCAGGAGTGCTAACAGGGGAGATGTGCAAGGCGTGAGTTTCAGGGATGATTTTACGGTAAACTGTTGTCAGGGTGTGATGAGGTAGGAGGGGCCAATGTTGCGGGTTACCACGAAACATGCACTCAGGAATCTCCCCAGATTCCTGATGACATGAGGAACACAGACCACCGGATAAAATCCTCCCTAGAAAGCAGTGTGCAGCTCACCGCCAAATCCCCCTGCTTCAGCACAGACCCAGGCAGTGAGACCGGGCAGGGAACTGGGTTACATTACAGGTCCCGAGGTATGCCCAAATCCCAGAACCCAGTGAGGGGTTCCGTACCTCTGTCACCAGATATAAGATGAAGGGAGATATAGGGGTTTTTAAGTTAACATGTAGAGTGTCAGCAGTACTGTGAATGTGTTATAATTGTCTGTGTGTGTCCTGCTAGGTATAAGGGGACCACATTAATACCCTGAGTGAAACTGTATGTGTTGTAACAAGTAATGTATCATTTATGTATCATGTGTGCGCATTGCAACCGTGTTTCTCTGCCAACCGCAGAAAGGAAAAAAGTTTTTAAAATACGGCAACCTGCTGCATAGCGTATAAGCAGTGAGCTAACTTTGGCTGGGAGCATTCTAGAGTGCTAAGTTTTGATGTTAGCGCTGCTTAGGTAAAACCCTTAAAAAGGTTATCACGCAATTTTTATAAAGCTTTATAAAAATTGATGAATTAAAGTTACCCTAGTTTAACTGTTTTAACATTATAGACATAAGGGATTTTCATTCAGTCCAGAACAGGAGGTAACACTTAAGGTGTAAGTACTATGCTTTAAAATGCATGGCAGGAAATCCCAGTGAGTAAGCAATGCATAATTAGACTTGGGCTTCTAAGCACCCTGCTGATTCGGTTCCCCTGTGTCTGGAAACAGGCCGTAGTTCAAAAGAATTAGCCAAGTAAATTGTTAAGTGAGGAGAGGTAGATTCAAACACCTCCATCTTGCTAAGGCCGACAAAACGGCATCAGGTAAAAGAGACAGGATCCCATATGCTAAGTGACAAGTGAGGGAAGATGGCATTTGTCACACATGCTCAGTTGCAATACTGAAGCTTTGTGCCAGGTTTCGCAGGACTGGCAAAACTCTAGGATAGGAGGGAATATTGAGTTCCCACACAGAGATTGGCTGCAGAGCTTAGAAATAGGAATATTAACCCTATAAGAAGCTGTGCAGCCCCTCAGGTAACAGTTCCATCTGAGATTCACCTAAGATCCATCTAAGATTCATCATGCGGTAAAGAGTTCCATCTAAGATCTTTCCTGTAACCAGATTTAACATCGTAACTAGTAAGTGTATTTTTGTAGTATTTTGTAAATCAAGCTGTGTGTGTTCATTGTGTAAATAAATGACAATTTATTTTATCTTCTGCTTTGCTCAGTCAAAGGATCTGGGTATTAAGATGTTAAAAGCATTGGTCTCCCGTGACACCCACGCAGAGGTGGACGCCATTGCTGACTACGACAATGTGGGATCAGACTGGTCCTGTCATCAGTTGGTGGTTCCCAGGTGCTGGTGGACCCGGTAGGTATCATGCCCTACAAGTGCACCAATGATCAAACACATTCTGTGGGTAGCGCTACCACACACTTTGGGGTTGGTTTGGCTCCTGTGGACACTGGGTGGTTAGGTGCCCAGGGCACCTCAGTACTTTGGGGGAACCATACCAGGGTGTATAAGGTGGTGGTTGACGGTGGGGCACTGGATGGGCACGTCTGTGCGAGGCCTGTATATTGTGTGTTATTAGTTGTGTTACCAGTAAAGAATAATCTGTTATATCACTGTGTGAATATAATTTATCTACTGTGTTTTCCTGGGCAGGGGTTATCCAATTGTACTTGGATCCCTCCCAGGTGGAGACACTGTCATCATACATATCAAGTACACCCCAGTGGAGGACCAGGCCTCCTCTGAGCCAATCAGGTAATGCACCACACGTAGTCGCCCTAGACATGGGGAAAGGGGGCTACACTGTAAAACCTTTGTTCATTTTATGTAACTATGTATTGGTACCGTAACTCTGTGCCCAGGACATACTTGAAAATGAGAGGTAACTCTCAATGTATTACTTCCTTGTAAAACATTTTTATAAATAAATACATTTGCTGTGGCAATTCCAAATGGTAGTGCTGTGAATGGGAAGTGCTTTCATGCTACGGCAAATCTCAGGAACTTCTGATGCAAAGCCTTTATTGGCACCTGAAAATAAGCATCCTTCAGATCTATTAATATCAAGTAGTCTCCTACTCTCAGTGCTGCTATAATTGACCATAAGACATTTTAACTATTCTAAACTCCTTATTTAAAGTGATACATATTATCTTTATTCAATAATTGATTTAATCCAATTTGAAAGAACCTGCTTCATCTGCTACTTTGATTTCCTTGTATTCTGCAGACAAAGTAAGCTTCAGAATCAATAAAATCACAAAATCTGACCTTAAATGTGAGACATCAAACTACTGATCTACAGAGGTCTGAGACCTAGATCTCCTATAGAACATTCTGCCGGCATCGTCAGCCTTTGCAGCTTAGAATTGTTTCAGCTTGCTATTCTTCATCAATGTTAGTACATCAATAATATTGGAAGACAGCAATCAGAGCAAAATACTTTAGATTTAAACAGTTAAATGTCATACTTAATACAAGTGAAGTTCTTTGTTTTGGCACCTAGTCTTTAGTAGATGGAATATTGTAAACTCCAGAATCCTCTTTCAGGTCTGGGGAGCCAGGCATGGAGACAGATATAAGGCCATATATACTAAGCAGTCATCTGCCACAAGACTCCTTCAAGTGTAATACTGTGTGGTGAATATGGGCCATAGTGCCAGCATAACCAAGTAAGTACAGGTGCAGTCAGTGGAGACCTAAGCTATTCCACCTTGACAGAGCTGCCCCAAGTGAATGGCGCTGGATCCGTATCAATAAACCAACCGAGTTCAGGGACACCACCCTCCCCTGCAGCTCAGTGCTCCAGATATCCCACGGCGTTAGCTAGATAAACTAGAAGTGTTGTGACGTGTGCTTCCCCCGGCAGTAAGCTGCACAGGGATCTTCTGGCCGACATGCTTAGACTTTTGAAAAGGTGTCCCACAGGTAACCGGTAAGAAAAAAAGTTGCTACCTCTCAGCTGAGTTGGACATGAAATAACTGGCCTGAAAAAAGAAACACATCCTCTGTTATATTTTCAGTTTTACTAGCAGCTTGGAGGTGGACCCTGTGGCTAAACATTGCATTTTTGTGCAATTATAGTATTTGTAGATTCTGTGGCAGTTTTATGGCACAGGTACATTAAAATATTTGCTTGATTTAAACTGCAATTACTGCTTGTAATTTAAATATTTTAAGGTCAAGTCTCTCTATAAAATCAGACACGTAAGTCAGAAATTTCGAAAACATATTTTTTTACATTCCTAGCATATGAAAAACGGAGGCCCTTTTTTTTTAACCAAGTGTAAATAACACAATTTATACCAGATCTCCCTGCTGTCACAGCTCTTCAGTTTAATGCTCTTCAGTTTAATTAGGTGTTTTGAAACGTCATTGTTAGGAATAAATAACCATATAACTAAACACACCAATGATCTCGGCCTACTGTTGTTTTTACAAACGATCAGAACTGTTTACTTTTTTTTTAATCTGAGGGAATTGTGACTGTTGCTTTGTTAGTTTTTGTTATGAGACTGGATCTGAGCCACAGACAGCACTTTTCCTCACAGTGTTGGGTTGAGACTCTCTTATGTTACTATACACTGGGGATGCTTTCTAAAAACAGGCCCGTGCAAAGCCTTTGTTAGAACTACACCAATTACTTGTAATATTCTTCCTTAAACATCTGCTCGCCGCTCTGTCACGTACTGAACACGTGTGTATAGGCTATCAACAACTAGTCTCCCAGTTGGGTCACTCACTTCCCCGCAGGGTGCTGTAAATGAGCACTGGCACCCCATTTGTAATAGGAAAAATAGGCAAATTAATCAAAAATCCAATTTAGCCAAACGTGTCCGAAAATGAGGGCAATCTTTTCAAAGGATAATAAGTTCATTTAGAGCTCAAAGGCGATACTTATTACATTTTGGATACAGAAAAAGGGTTACAAAATCCCATACAGAACATAGGGTCAGGCCGTTTGTAAAATAAAAAGGAGTAAAACAGAAAACCTATACTTTACTAGAGAAAGTCTTATAACAGGTCCTTCAAGGGGTCATGAAAAGAAAATATGAGATCCATGCACATAATATGTTCATCTAGGTAGGTCTGTCTTATGGGGTTGAAAACCATACCAACGACTGTTTGATCTGGGAAAGACTCTGGTTTCCTGACAGGCATGAAAGGGTGTGTCCTGTCATTACTCATTTGTCACTTTCTCAGAGACATTAGATGCTTTAGAAGGGAATTATTTAACTTCTAATTTAATCAGGGAGCAAAAATACCCCATAAGTCTCTTCCCGTAACCACCAGATTAATGGTTCCTGCATCGTTGCATTCAGAGGAATTTGCTGGGCGCATACTGTAGGTATCTGTAGTGACAGTCCCTTTCATACCTTCGAGTTTCAAATGACTTCTCTGATATTTGCAAAACGTATATCCTCACACGTTTTACATAAGTACGATCATGTACAGTATATTTGCCATTTACAGATTTACACCTGACATCACTGAGAATTGTACCAAACATGAATGATCTTAATTAATGTAACTCGGAAATAATATAGAATACTGTCCTTTCCATCAACCTTGGTCAGGAATATATACAATCAGCTTTGAAGTTTTCAATCCAAATAAGTTTGTTCCCCCATAACACCTACTGTATGACTCAGTCATTATCTGCCCCTACATTTACATATGGTTAGATTCTGAACAAACAAAATGGATTTCTTTAATTGCTTGGTTGTAACTTTAAACCATGAACGGTATAGTTATTGATTTTGCCAAGCACCACTATATCATTTTTTTCATGGGGGTTTGGAAGTTTGTAATAGGGTATCTTGTGTGTTTTTGTCTGTTTGCTTTAACAATTGTCCGTATATATAGGGCCAGCTCTATCTGCTCTTACTGTATTTACTATTAAGTAGCCCCCCTTGATTCACAAATGTATTATCACAAAAAGAGAGATCTAGTATTTATTTGGCAATTAGCTTTAAGTACATGTACATTGGTATTATCCCTCTCCTGAAAGTAACCAACTATTCATAGCAACACCATTACCATAACAGGTAGCTGATTAACTAAATATTGGGAAATATAGAACTGTATTCTAAACCCACCATCCTAACCTTACAATCTGGTTCAACTATGCCCTCACAACTACAAATGCCAAAACAGGTCATCTCAAAAGTCGTATAAATAATTTTGCTCCATTCACCTCCTTTAAAACCTCAAGCCATCATCAGCAGCATAGCTATTCCTTGCCACAGTCCCTATTTATGTAATAAGCTATAATTTGCATTGTGTTTTTATGACTATAGCATGCATATCATGTACCTGACAATGTATTCCAGGGTCACTCTGAATGTACTAAAACAACATCCAAACTCAGTAACAACTCTAGTTTCACAATTCCTAATGCACCACACATGCTAAAAATGCACATGTACTGTAACCCCTGCTACAAATGTGTGCGTACAGTGAACAATGTAGAGTTGGTCAGCTCCACCTATAACATGGTGCGATGGGGAATGGGAGACACTGCTCCTGGTCTGACTGGCAACACATGACAGGAGATATGGGATTGGATGGGAGAAGAACCAGATGGAATGTTGAGAGAGAAAGAGAGAGATGGATGAGCGGTTTATTGTATTAGACTAGTCAAGGACAGATCAAGTTAGAGACAGCAGCAGAAACACATTCTCTACACAAAGAGAAAGAGAGTTGAGAAGAGATCAGAGCAAGAGAGATCAAGATTATTACCGAGCTGTCAAAGCGCAATGGAATAAGAGACATCCAGGAGGCCTTTTCCTGCAACTATCGAGTAGCTTTTATGTATTACATACACACACACACACCTTACAAATGTGTCACCCTTAACAGGCCTACAACACAACTACTGTACACACCATTTTGAGAATAGAGCTCCAATGCAGTGCTTACAATAAAATTAGTTTAAGGGGCTGCTACATTGGCCACTGGGATGATATAAGGCACAACAGCGCAGGAAATCTATGATGAACTCTGGCTGATGGTAGCAATTGATTTTTCTCAAAAGGAGATACTATAAGATAAATAAAAGATCCTAATAAAAATGCAGGCTGTTGAAATACAGGAAAAACCATGACATCAAAAGTGACAAGGGAACACATTAAATGGGATTTGGAGTTGGGTACCGTATGTAGAAAAATAGAGATAGAGAAGTAGATATGTTTATAAGAAGAGCAGGTGAGTGTCTAAGGCTACGTCCCCAGTCACTGTGTGCACGCACACGTCTGGGCACCTGGCGGCGCATTCACCAGTTTCTTGACAAGAATAGGGAGAGCAAAGACAAGATTTAGGCTCCAGCCCCCGGGGAGGTGTGGTGGGGGCGTGGCCATAACGTCACACGGCTGGTTCGCTCTCATTGGCTGATCCACCGCCATGACATGGCCATCGCTCGTGTCTTCTCTTTTGGGAAATGTGGTCGCGCATCGTGCTTTCTGCAGGCACGCGCAGGTAGTGACTGGGGCTGGCCCCATAGCGGGCCGTATCTTGTTTGCGCTGCACATGCATCTGCGAGCAGTGGGAACGAGGCCTTAGCTGACAGAAAGAGGTGTGTAAGTTTTAATATTTCACACTAGGGTATTTACGTACTAATTTTCACCTTTGTAATAAGGGAACTTTGTTACTGGTGGATCAGCTTTTAATTGCACAAAATCACAAAAGCATATGCTTCATTTATTTAACCCCTTCAGGGCCTTTTCACATATTTCACAAAGTTTAGTCCATAAGACAATACGAAATTACATATATTCAATGTAGGTACCTGATAAACAGAGCCTACCTTGATGAGGTTGGCAGGCTTGAATCATGTTTTGATCAAAAGATGCAACCAAATTACTCCTTTGTTTCACACTTAGGTTCTAAATGAAAACATGTCACTAGTATATTTTAGCCCAATTTGGTAGGAGCGCAGGAATGTTCTTTTGTTTTCCATGTTTATTTGGAAGCCCTTGATAAAATATGGAAACCTATTATTACACACATATCTGTTGAGTAAAAGCTGCAGTTCAAGCTCCCCTTTTTTTTTTTTTTAGTTTTTTTTTTTTACTTCAATAGTTTCATGTGGGCAATCTCTACTTATCTAAAGAACTGCACAGCTGCCGGTCAATTCGTTCTCCGTCTATTGATCGGCGAAGTTTGGCGACATCTTTAAATATGGTGAATGTAAATGGTTGCTATAGTAACAAGCATGCTTGTTAAAATAGAATACAAGAAAATTGGTCTTTCAAAGTTGTTGTTTTTTTAAACAGAAAATGCTAAAAGTATTTTTTCTTACTACAGAACTGATTTATTAAAAAAATCACACATGCAGGATATGCTTGAACTGCAGCTTTAAGTAATTATTGACCTTCTGAGCTGAGGAACTATTCACCAATGGAGATTGGTCTACTGCCTAATTAATGGTGCCTCACATGGATAAAGGTTAATAACATGACAGAAGGGCAACTATTGACATTGGCATAGAGGGGAAATACTGTATGTCATGATTAGGAGTCTGGGGGCTAAAGAATGAAGATAACAAGAAGGAGACCAAAAATGCCATTAAATATGGCAGATGGTAAAGAGCATTGGATATAACCAGAAAAGTACATGTACAATACTATATCTCTCCTAGCACTCCACTTTGGTGTTACACTATTCAAAGAGCCACTGTATGTTATATTTGAGAAATTCTATCTTGTTTTGCAATAATCCATATAATCCATTTGAAAACCTAGAGTGAGCTAAACGTTATAGTGTTCCTGGACCCCTTTATTTAGAGCGCACCGTATTTTACATACTGTATGTCCCAGTAAACATCTCCTCTGATTGTCATCGATAAAACATTGCTAAAAATTGTTCTTTATTGTGGAACCATTTATCTGAAATATGTTAGACCATGAACCCATAGACAGAGAGCGGTGTGTGTCAGTCCCTTATCTGCTTTGGCTCAGTTTGCAAAGCAGAATTCCACTTAATAATTTAATCATGGGCTGATGCTGTTGGATGCTTTGCAACTAAATCAGTCAAATATGATTTCCATCATAGATCACTTAAAGTAAGATTTCGGCTTCGGGCAAAAATATCAGTTGCACTAATGACATTCAGGAATGCAACTTGATAGAAACCTTGATAATGGTTATAATAATGCATTGGTTATGAAGAAACGACAGCAATCTAGAGACCTTAAAAAGAGATGTTAAAACCTGTTTTACTGTAAAGGGAATGCACTCAGGTATGTGACACTTTATTTGACACTTGTAATGATCACTTCATTGTTTTAGAAATGTTCAATCTTTTTTTTTTTTTTTTTTTTTTTTTTTTAGAGAGCCGCATAAAAACAAATAAACCCAGAATACACAATGCACTAACTTTCACTGGGGATTAGTTAACAGATTGGGGAAATTCACAACATTGACTTAAAAAAAAATGTATGTTTCTTTTTTTGAATTGGCTAACTTCAAATGATAATTTGAAGTTTAAATTTGGTTTGTCTTCATCACAAGTTTGGCAACATTTTGGGATTTTTGTAATGCTTTTGACCAAAATGCAATAGTGCAGTTTGTTCAAAAGGCAACAAATGTGGCGGAAACTTTGTTGTTGTGCAAATGTCTTGATATTTTCCTGAACATTCACAACCCAAATTGGAACAATATAGCATATCTCTGTCTCTTGCCAAGCTCTGAAGTACAATCAATAATATTGGTATCCTACACATTTAAACACTAGCAAAAGACTGCAATTCATTTATTGTACTGTATCCATATACTGTTGCGTATCCAGTTGCGTTCATCAGAAAGAGTCTAAAATGATAACATGGCAATACTGTACACTTTTTTAACGCTGCATTGTTTGGGAAATGATGTAGCGTAAAAATTAAGCAATGTCTTCAGAATATTGTAAGTTTTTTTTGTAACTTTTTTTATGTAATCTTTTATGCCAAGGGTGGGGAGTTGGGGGGGAGGGGAGTACAAAAAGTAAAAAGGGGGTGGGAAGGTTTTCAGGTTGGGGAAGGGTATATACATACATATACATATTAATATTTTTACATTTAAATATAAACATATTAATGGTATCAGATGGTGGAATCCAAATGATGCTTTACAGAACCTGGCGAACTCTTAGTAATTGTATATTGTATGTCATTGTATGTTGACTGCAGCCCCTAAAACATAGTGGGGGAAAAAGAGGTATATTTTATTCAGTTTTGTTGGGAAGCGTTACTACCTACAGTATATAGTCCTTTATAACTGTGTTCCTTTATTAAGGTGTTGATGGAGCCCTTTGCCACCGCCTCCTATATCTCCTCCCAGTCCTTCTGTCCTGCACCTCCATGATATTGGCCTCCCATTGCGTCATGAAGTTACATTTCTCATTTGGCTTGTTAGGGATAAGGTTTAGGTAAAAGACTGGTAGTCAGAGGAGAGGACCGGCAGATTTCTTCATAATACAGTATGTGTTTGCGAACGTAGATAAATGAGGGTTTAGAGATCTCACAAAGTGTCTGATTTGCCTGCATCGAAACTTTTCTGAAAAGGGGACCTTGTGGCAGGACCTGAACTCCTTGAATGGCCTAATTGCCCCCAGCCGAAGGAAGTCTCCCACCCAGGTAAAGCCCTTCCTTACCTACCAATGGAAGCTATGTTCCTCTATGCTCGGAGTGAATAGAGTGTTCCAAAATGGGTAGCATAGGGAATGGACTTGTTGCTAGGTGGTACTTAGATTTAAGACGATCCCATAATCTAAGAGAATTGAGTATTATTGGGTTGAGAATGGAGTTGTGTATTTTATATTTATTTGTGAACCAGGGAAGTGACTCTAGCTGATTGGGCGCTACAGTTTATAATGCCTTTCTATGTTGACCCACACTCTTGAGCCTCTCTCCATATGCCAAAGGACCAGTTGACTGATCTGGGCTGCTGTATAGTAAGAAATGAAGCAAGTTATGGATAGGCCCATCAAACTGATTGGTCAAACAAGATTCTGCATTTAACCCTGGCTTTTTTGTTCACCCAGATAAAGTTAGTTGTTTTACGTTGGAGTTCCTCTACTGTATATCTGAGTTCTTAACCTGGATGGGGAGTGTGCAGAATAGATATAGGATCTTGGGCAGGAGGTTAATTTTAACCGCTATATATATATAACTTGTGATAAACCGCTCACCAATATGTGAAAATAAATAGGATAAGTAATCAAAACACAGCCGGTGCAAAGGAATGGTAATAACACACAAAGGCAAACAAGGAGATCACAATGTCTCCCAAAGATCCCTATTAATTGCACAACAAGGCTGCTGTAACATATAGGGGTATAATACTCCCTGACAAATTTCATTCCTACACCCCATATACCTGATCTAATATAACATATCATGCGGTATCTACCATTCAGCCCCTGATCCCAGATATAATGGGTTTAAGTTGGGGTGTAGATGGTCCTCATTCAAACACATGTTGCTTTTAATTCCTATGATTTGTGACCTATGTACTTTATGCTGATTATTATTTTGAGTTAGGCATTTTATATTTAAGCAGGGGTTTGGTTCAGTGAACTACAGGGTATTGTGGGGTTAATGAATTAATCTTTCTTCCCTTCCCCCTGTGATTTGACTACATACATCATTTTTATGCGCGAGGCACGCTACTGGCTGTCATTCACCTTGCATGGTTATTGAAAGGGATATTCTTAGACACCGCCCGGTGCGCGGGTATAAAAGAAGGCAGTGTTACTCTATTTGTCATATGGAAAATAGCTGAAGCGCTCAAATGCAGGTATATCTCAAAATGATAATAAGCCAGACCACTGTACCAGGGTACTTGAAAAAGAACGCTGCGACGTTCGAAATGCATTGGATGGGTCTTTTG
Source organism: Ascaphus truei (assembly GCF_040206685.1). Lineage (NCBI taxonomy): Eukaryota > Metazoa > Chordata > Amphibia > Anura > Ascaphidae > Ascaphus > Ascaphus truei. The sequence continues at coordinate 355,574,514 of NC_134484.1, forward strand.
CCACATTAAAGTGCCCTTTTAATAATTTTTTTGTCTTGGGTTCTTCCTGCTCCGTTTGTGCTGGTGCGCTTTTTGGTCTCCCTTTTCCCTGTATTACTCTATTTGTCACCTCCCACCTTGAGAAAGTGCCAGCCCCGAGCGCGAAACGTACGTCGGGAATGACGTCATCGCGGTGACATCGTGGAGGTCACGGGTGAGATCGCTCTGGTGTATTGGGGGGCCGGGTATGCTATGGTAGGCCGCAAGCATCCTAGCTTAGATACAGTATGTGCGGCTACAATTGTGAGTAGACTCTGAGCTCTAACAGCTGATGTGATCTCGGTCATTTGCACCGCAGTGAGAAACTGGTTATTTTGGCACATGTGCTACCTATTGAGGTTTTGCTGTTGGAGTTAAGACAAGAGGACCATGTGATATTTCTACTCCATGACTATACTGAGTTATCAAGTCTATACTGATATTTACCACAGTTAGCTACCCGTGTCTTATACATAGAGAGGAGGCTATACCCAGGGATACACCATCAGGGTATACACTGCACTGGTATCCCAGCACCAATATAGGTATCTGGGTGTTACACTATTGCCATTTATACGGGTATCTGATGAATAGTGTATATTTGATTGTCTTGGCATAATATAGATACCTCTCTATTAACACCACATAACGATCTAGTTACCACCATTAGGGTATATTTGATTATTTGTATTGGGACTGTCCATATTCCCTTTTGGTGTTACCTATCACCCCTTTGTTTTAATTGTTTTTATGATAATTAGAGTATGCGTCGTTGTTTTTGTACCAATAAAACGTTATTATTTTGGCCCGCAATAGGCTTTTAGTGGCAACTGTCCTGCCACAGTGTTGGGAGCGGTTACTTCGTGTACCCCATACAGCTCATTGGTTAATTTTAACCGCCTGAATTTTCCTGATTTTTGAGAAACAAAATACTGAGTGAAATGTGTTGGGTGGGCCTTAAAGTGCTGCCATCCCCTGCACCATGGAAGCTGGCATCGGAGGTCTCCGCTCAACACACAGTTGACGTGCACATCATAGACCAGGGAATCAGGAAGCGTGAGCTACTAGAAAAGAGACTGCATTCATTGTATCCTGGAAGCCGGCATCAGAGGTATCCGCTCATCGCACAGCTGACATGCGCAACACCCAACGGGGAACCCAGAAACGCGACTCACTGCCAGAGAGACTGAATCTGGCTGCGTGTGCGATTGGGATGCCGTTCACTTCAGACCCAGAGTGGTCAAATTGCCGTTTTTACCTTTGGAGCATGTAAGATGATAGAGCTCACTGCTAACAATACTTTTAATATATAAAGCTATTCTGTGCTATGTTCACCTCTTCTCTTATTTTATAATCCGGGGAGTTCCAGTGACTCCAGTTCACCAAGATTTATACCAGATTTAATCTGAAAATGCCTGATTTATGTCACTACTACGTGAGTGGGCACTCAAAGATTTTCTTAATCACACCATTTAAATTTTGCACATTTGCATTATGTATATTTTCTTCTTTTTCCTATGATTACAGGGAGTTCTTGCCCTTTGAAGTTCCGTGACGCTTGCCAACATTCCACACGACTATATATACCCTATGGAGGGCACAGACCTGGCAGGTCTATAGACTGGGCCTTGCTGTCAAAGGGCACAGCCCTGTTCAGGACTTTTTGTTTGATAATTCTACTATGCTGAAGGTAAGCTCTTTTATGTTCCATGTTTTGAGAATCTGAATAAAAGGCTCTCCTCAGACAACCCATGTGTCGTTGTGACCTCACTGTAATAATGAGTAATCGTTATTATAGTGAGAACTGGTGATGTCGAGAAGTGGCCCTTCTTGGCGACAACATGGAAGAGGGCCAGAGTACCTCTAGGGAATAGTTTTAGTTTGGTTCCAAGGATCCTGTTAGATTCGCTGTTTGTGCCCTCTAAGATTTTATCTTTCCTCGTCACATCTGAAAATAAATGTAATGGGAGTTGAGTTGCATGGGGTGGGAGGCAGGGGTAACCAAATGGGGTACTGTAACATTGAAAACCTGGCTATAGGTGTAGCGCTGCTTCCCCCACCCTCTGTGAGATGAGACAGCTATTAAGTGTAATGTGGTGTGTTTTACCTGTAGGCTCACAGGAGGCCTGAACCTCCGCTGCTGGGAGTCTGGGGTGTTCCTGGTTTGTTCCGGTGACAGCGCCTCACCTGCGAAAGGTCCGGGTAGTACCGGATAACCCCCCTCACAGGACACAATACAATAATACACATTCAGTATATGGAAACAGGTTTACTGAACATGCAACTTATACTTAGAGCAAGGGATACTATTACACAACACATATGTACATGGCAATGCAATGCCACCACAATACTCGGATGCAGGGGGCACCAGTGTCCCAGTGTCCAGCCCCAATTGTCTCTCCCACACCAAGTGTGTGTGACAGCGCTGCCCACAGTAAAGTATACAGTTGGTGCACTTGTAGACAGTGTGACACCTGCCGGGTGCTCCAGCACCTGGTATTGTCAACTAAAGACAGGGGTCCTTCCAGTCCCATGCCGTCGCTGTCAGTGCAGTCACCTCTACGTGGGGTGGTATCCAGCTGGAGGATCCCACCTTAATAGTCTTTGCCTTGCGGTGGTGGTCTGAGCCCAGACCACAGGCCACAAGTACTGTACATCATCACTGTGTCCCTGACACTACAGATGCTAATTGGGGCAGTGTCCCTATCTAAAGGGCCTGTCCCTGAATCTGCCATAATCTTATAGGGACTCAGGGCCTACCATGAGCCTAAGAAGTTTTAAGCTAGGCCTAGTCCAGGGAAGCACAGCTCCCTGAACACTACCTACTTGTTCCAGCTCCCTCTTTAGACTGGCGCAGTCCTCAATGCACCAAATGTAACAAGTCCCTGCTCCTGTGAATGTTATAGCCCTATTGGCTGAGCTGCACCATGTGTCTACACAGCCCCTGTGCACTATGGGGCATGTAGTCCCTCGCGGAACCCCGGGCTTAGATGGCCGCCGCTCTTGCTATGCTGCACATACGCGAGGGTCAAAGCGCGCATGCGCAGGGACAAAATGGCAGCACTTGTGTACTTGGGCCGCTGCGGAGCCACCGGAGTACTGGAGCGTTCCCTACACTGCATCGGGTGTCTGCACACCCCGCCGCCGACATCCACGCTCCCCCACGCTCCCCCGCAGCGCCGCCATAGCCTCCCTGACTGACCATCAATTCCCCCAGCCGCACGGAGGTAATGGGACCCCAGAGAGAGACCTGGCCACATAGGTTTCACAGATTGGAGGTTTTAGTAGTTGGTCTTTTCCTGTTAGGTCTAAAAATAAGTTAAAGTTAAGGGGGTTGTTGGTATTCGGGAAGAAAGAGGGTAACTAAATGGAAATAATGGGTGGGGACCTGGGGAACACCCTGATCACAGGTGCAACTTACGTTCTAAAGAAGACGGTATAGAAATATGGAGCAGGTAATGGGGAGCCAGGATAACTGCATACTTATTAGAGTAGAGTAGGGGCAGCATGTGCCTACTCGTGCCTGACAGGGTATGTTGTATTTGCTAGTAAAGTATTTGTAGAATTATGTGGGGGAAACAATTTATCAAGGGGATGAACTTCTTGGTGTTTGCATATCTAGCCTTAACATTATAAACAGACATTATAACTATGCTAAAACCTAAAGTATGAATATTAAACAATGGACAATATAAACAGCTACAAAACAACTTTTGGAACCTGATGGGGTGTTACCTTCGTACTTTAATTCTGTACCAATAATGTCATGCTCATTGGTTCATACGTGAGCTTCAACGTCAACGTGTTAAGTTGTTTGCTGTGGTTGTTTAATTTAGAGACCACCAAGAACTCAACCAGTAGCTGTGTATTGGCCATCTCGGGCAAGAGCAGACAGAAGAGCCGTGTCAGGTATCGATTAACTTGTGTCACCATCTCCAGGATTCCTCTTATTCAGAGGTTGTTCTGACAGGACCTGTTATCTAGGTCCTCCACTTTAGTGTATATATCTGTGATCTGTGATTGAAGGTCTTGGATTACTGCTTCAGTGGATCTCTGGTCTATGATGATCTCATCCACCTTTTGTTTCCAGGGCGTTCGTCGTCTTGCCTATCCCTCAATCTCCTTGTTGGCCTTTTCGAGAGCATGAAGAATTTTGGGATGCTCAAAGTATAAAGGCCATGGTAAAGGCAGAACCAGGGGTATCTGGAACAGATAATACATGTCTTACATTTGCCCAAATTCTAAGGGGCTTATGTATCAAGGCAAAAGATATGCAATCTGAGGGTAATAAACAGCACTATATGTATCAAAGAAAAAACTCCTGTTGAAATTAATAGGATTTTCAGCATTTTTGCAGTCAGTCATATGCCAATAGGTGTTACTATGGAGTCTTTTTATTAAAGTCTCACAGTACAAAACTAGTGCAAAAAAGCACCATATTTAATAAAGAAAAAGAATCCCATCGATTTTGATGACCTATTTTCTTTGATAAATCTGGTACAATTTATGGTACATGGTTTGCTGAGTATCTTCTTCCAAGTATTTAATTAAACGCAACAATGTGTGCTGTTCATTTACTATTTTTTATACCTTTTTTTTTAAATGTTAAGTTAAACAGGCAGAGACTATCATTACTCTGAGCTCCAGGGACACCCCAATTTCATAAAATACTGTATCCACATTTGTATACTCCAGGAACAAAACTTGTCCAATGGACACAATATTGCTGCAAGAGTCGGCCTTAGCCCAGCAGCCGAAAGAAACCTGCTATGTCATCGTGAGTTGATTTGACTGTTCAGCTTTCTATTGATAACCCATATGTTCAGTAAACAGTATATTGTTTTCTTATATCACTGGCAAGAAAACAGTTCACTGCAGCTGGGAGTACCATGGTTCTGTTTCATGGCTCAGGTAGGAAAACAAATCGAATTTAGGGGGATTTCTGTTTAAATGAAATAACGTAACAGAGCTCACTAAAGTCCCTTATTAGTTGCACTCACGGCAAGAACAAATGACATAACTACAAGATACAAATATCCTCAGTATGGACTCAAAGTCCCTGGTGAAATGAAATAATGATTAGAGGATATAGTATCCACAGATAGACTGATGTCTGAAACAAAGAAACATAATCCATAAAGGACCATATGTCCACAGAAACTGTTGAATGGCCCAAGGTATAACAATGGCATCCACTATTAAAATCCAAAAAATAAAAAAACTTTAATACACCATTTATAACGACGAAAGACAAGTGACATGAAAATAAAACAAATTGTGATGTTAAAATACCCCTGTAGGGGAGCAGGTGGGAGGGGGGAAGCAACCAATATAGTAAGGAATACCAGATCAATAATAATAAGTAGTGTACATATATCTAAGGTATCCCTTGTGTTGCTACCAGAGCCATGCAAGCTCTGTGGGTAGGTCAGGGGAAACACCAAAACCATAAGGAGCCTAATTAAATGGGTATAAGGTCATCAATTCATAAGATACCAAATGCATCTATATGTATGTATGGTAGTGCGCCTTAGGGAGGTACATATCAGTATAAACTCCGGTCAAAAAGCTCCTTATATACCCACGATAATAAATACACAAGCAGTAACCAAACGAAGGTGATACGACCGTGCTCCTATCATTGCTGTGTGTGCCCCGACCAAGAATAGCTCCCAACAGATGCTGCTCCCCTCCACGAGTACTCCCGCTCTCAGACGCCCACGAGTGAAGTCACACCCCGACGCGTGTTTCATGTGATGCTTCACACTTCATCAAGGGGGGAGGAGCTAGTACTGTGAATGGCTCATTCACAGTTATACCCGAGGCCAAGGAGGAGGCTGGGCTAGACTGCCCAATGGATGTGCACGCTGCTGCTGTGAGTCAATCTACCAGTCAGCGTGCACACCTAGGAAAACAAAAGTAAACAATGAAATAAATAAGTAGATGGATAAGAGGTGCATAGAAACATGTGTATTACCCTGTCAGTGTACATACTTGGCACAGCAGAGTAACGGATGCGTATGCCTATACTGTTATATGTGTGCACATGCACAAATGGCAACATGTCACTAATAATCATTTTTAAAGGCATACATACACGCACAAGTACCAAGGTGTACACACTGTGTGTGTATGCATGCTCAAAGGGAAACAAGTATATACAGAGAGAGTCATTTCTAACACTCATCAAAACATATTTAGTTGTTAAATTATTTTAAAATCGGGAACCATGGGCTGCAAATCGTGGTCATAAAGGAAATCATAAGATGCGGTGTAGGATTGTACTACACTATATGACCCACCCCATAGGACATAACGGGTCTTCTAAAGTTAATGCTGTATTCCCATGGATCCCTTTTGGTGTAGTAATGTGCTGACCTAGTCGACCCGCCCGAAGGACAGAACGGGTCTCTAAAGTTAAGCTATATCTCTAGATCCCACTAATAGAATTAGAACCCATATTGCCAAGCAGCCCAATGGAACACTATGGTGAGTCTAGGTGAATGAAGTGTAAATGAAACCTTCATTCAAACCATTAGGTGCTAGTGTTCCTAAGGTTTTAATCCATCTACACTCCCTCTGTAGTAACTTGCGATCCCAGTCACCCCGTCTCTGGCCCCACGGGACATGTTCTATGCCTATAAAGCTAAGGGCATGTGTGTTACCCCCATGTTCATTATTCACATGTCTGGCAATAGGTGTGTCGCGATTGTTGCGTATTGAACCCAGATGTTCAAGAACCCTGACTTTTAGGGGTCTATGGGTTTTGTCAATATATTGTTTGTTACACATACATGTGATTTGGTAAATTACACCCATTGTCAGGCAGTTAATGAATGCTTTGATCTCAAAGGGGGATGTCCCATTCATACCCGAAAATTCTTTGGTGACTGTCATTGATGCACATGCCTTACATCGGCCGCAGGTATAACACCCTTTTGGTTTAGGGCCCAACCATGTACGTTTAGTGTTTTCCATAAAGTGACTTTGAACCAGACGGTCCCTCAGATTACGAGGTTGTCTACTCACCATATTAAGTGAGGACTTCAAAACTTTAGCTAGATCACTGTCTTGGGTTAAAATGAGCCAGTGTTTTTGAAGACTCTGGCATATACATCCCCACTGTTCTTTAAAAGTACTAATGAATCTGATGGTCTTCTCTACAGGGATATCAGTCTCTTGTTTTTGTGTTAGAAGATGAGGTCTGCGTGTATGGAGTGCATTTTTATAGCCTCGTTTGACTGTACCTCTACTGTGTCCTCGTGCCAGAAAACGATTCGTCATATCTGCTGATTGTGACTTAAACTCATGAATGCTCGAACAATTTTGTCGTAACCACAGAAATTGTCCTGTAGCTGTGTTGTTGATCATGTGTAGCGGATGGTGGCTAGTAGCCATAAGTAGACTATTCGTCGAAGTTGGTTTTCGAAAGATGGTACTTTCCAGTCGCCCATCATCCCTTTTGATTATTGTTAGGTCAAGAAAGTCAGTTTTCTGGTTGTCACAATGGTACGTGAGTGTCAAGTTCATATCGTTAGTGTTGAGCCTATCAATAAAATCTTTTAGCTGGTTTTCTGTCCCATTCCATAGTAGCAAGACGTCATCTATATATCTCGCCCAAAGTAGGATCTTATCCGTAAATTATGGTATGAGCGACGTCCCACTTTCTTGATTGCTGTTTTAAAAAAGTTATTATCTATAATTATTTATTTAATTTTTTTTATTGAGCATGCCAAAACATAAATATATTAAGAAAAGAAAAAATGCAGTAGTAACAATCATGCAGTATTCTTACAAAAAGGTTTCTCAAAACAGGAGTGAGAACAAGGAAACTCATAATTAAGGAAGAGACACTGTGTTTGCACCTGAATGTTTGTATTTGTACATGAGAGGTGAATAATTAGAGCTTATTTTGTTCCAGAAACAGAATCCAGAGGAATTAGTAATGAATAGTAATGCTCTTCAGACTTTGTGATACTTCTTGTGCTATATACAGTATTCGTTAAACTGCATTAAGCCACAAATAGTTGGTCACGCTAATAATTATGCGGTATTGTTCATATTGTTTGTATTTCATATAATACGTCTTTCTATAATAAGAACCTGAGAACCTTATCCATAGAGAAGATAGAGAACTTGGGAAATCTGGGGGTTTAGTAATTAAAATTTACATATGATGGAGGAAAATCTAACTTTAATTTCCTCACTTTTTCACACGGATTCCTAAGAGGTAGACGTATGGGCTATGGTTTGCTCAGATCCTGCTGGAAAAGCCTCTGCTCCTTTGTTGGTAGGCATCAATACAGAACTAATGAGATGTATGTTTCAAAAGTCCTAAGTAGAAGTGGGAAACACTAAGTGCTGACACAGAGGGTCCTGGCAGACTGCAAAGCCGAGCATCCAGAGTAGCTTCTTCCACCCTTACTCGAGCCGTCACAGGACGTGACGTCGGCGTGACGCACGCGGAAGCGCATGAGGCAGCAGTAGCAGACAGCGTACACCCCATGTGTACCAGCGGTTCTCTCCATTGTACGGTTACACATTTGGAAATGTGAGTGGATAATGATATCTTTTTATAGATGAAATAGACCTAATTTCTACATACTATACCATTGTGCGTTCTTTCTTTCTTATCCCAATCCCTGGGAGGGATGTATTAGGATATTACCACACACACAGCTTACCATTCAAGATCCATCATCCACATACAGCCATCGGCTTGAGGCTCCTTGTAAAGGGCTCCTATCAGAGAGAGATGAGTCTCTGAAATGCCTTCTATTTTCAGAAGAAATATGTGAGTGGGACTGACATATTATTGTTTTGGATACACTTTGACTTTATTGTCGGCACCATTATATTTTTCTCACTTCTCCACATATCACATCTGAGACCTGCAGCGCTCCCCTTACCTGGAAGACAGTGCTCTGCATTTCGGACCTGGACAGTCCACTTTAAGGGTGTAGAACTGCTGCATTACATGTATCTGTTCACTATAGTCACAGTCTATTCACATTGTGGTGATAGGTATTGTCACTTTATATTTTTTAGTTTTATTTCACTTATGTTTGGATGAATCACATTTGTAGACACTTGTCACTTTCACTGCACTAGAAGCGCCCGGCACCATTCTTTTCTGTTGGTGGGTTAGTGACTGGATGACTGGGTGGGTGACAGTGACTGACTGGGTGACTGGGTGGGTGATAGTGACTGGGTGGGTGGGTGACAGTGGGTGGGTGACAGTGGGTGGGTGACAGTGGGTGGGTGACAGTGACTGACTGGGTGGGTGACAGTGACTGGGTGGATGACAGTGACTGGGTGAGTGACAGTGACTGGGTGGGTGACAGTGACTGAGTGACAGTGACTGGGTGGGTGACAGTGACTGACTGGGTGGGTGGGTGACAGTGACTGGGTGAGAGTGAATGGGTGGGTGACAGTGGGTGGGTGACAGTGACTGGGTGACAGTGACTGGGTGACAGTGACTGAGTGACAGTGACTGGGTGACAGTGACTGGGTGACAGTGACTGGATGATAGATTTATTCAATGGTGTTATCAATCAATACACAATGCCTACTTACAAGATTACTGTAAGTGTAAGACTTTTAGCAACGAAATGTAAAATACAATCGAAGTGCTGTGATGCAGGCTTGCAGGAACTATTTTTGGGGTGTGGGTGCTATACATACAAAATCAGTTGATGGCATCTTCAATTCTTAGTGTATTATATTGGTCAGGGACAGTTCTTCTGTTAAGTGTTTGGTAATCGACAAACATACAGACATACGTTAATGCGTTATTTGTATAATAATAAAATGCGTTATTTGTATAGTGCAATACAGCATTGCAGTACCACTAATAATAACACACTTTTTATCAGAAGGGCTTTTGGCATGTCCCATATCATTCTCATTTCTTGAGAAGACTTCAGAACACCTGACCATCCTCTGCAATAGAGCAATCTCCAAACGTAAAACAGTCATGTAGCCTAGCCTCCGGCCGCTACTTCTTTTCCTGGGCCCTACTAGTGTAAGTCCTGTTAGGTGCAGGCAGTGGATGGGTTAGTTGCTTCAGAAAGGCCTTGTGTGCTTTTGCAGCCTGAGGGCTGTTATATACAGGATGCGGCCGTGCGGCCGCGCGTTCCTATGTGAACGCGCGTGCACGTGGCGCATGCATTTCCTGTCTATAGTGCGGGAGCTGCAGGTAATGTATATGTGTGTGTATGTGTGTGTATGTGTGTGTATGTGTGAGTATATGTGTGTGCATGGGTTGTGTGAGTGAAAGGAAGAGCTAGATAAGATTTCTTAATGAAAAAACTTAATAAATATTTTTTTTTTAACTTCTGCAATCATTCACACACAAACACACACACACATCCATATAAACACACATCCATGCATACATGCATACATACAAACATACACACATATACATACATTTGAGCGCAGGCAGCGGCGCGAAAAGATGAATTTCCTCATCTTCGCCACTGTCTGTCAGCTCCCCTCTCCCTGCCATGCACGCGCGTGGCCCTTCTATAGAAAGGCTGACTGATGTCAGCCAACTAAAAATCCGCGCGCGCGCACTATAGAACGTGCCTTCGACACATTGATGTATCTAAGGGTGGGCCTAGCAACAGCCAGAGATTGTTAGCCTGAGGGGTGGATACTGATCGGACCACATACTGGATGTGATGGCCTATCAGTATCCAGTCACACCCAAAGGGTATAAATACTGGCACTCTCACAAAAGTAGGTGGGACTCTATCCTCCCTCTGTGGAGTGTAGTTGAGAGAATCTGTACTTTGTCCCTCTGTGGAGTGTAGTTGAGAGAATCTGTACTTTGTCCCCTTCTTTGCTGCTGACACGAATCCCACGTGTAGTTCCTCAATCTCTGGTGACGGGAATGCTTTCAGATGTGTCCAATTGCAAGTGGCCCCAATGGAGAGAGTAAAGGCAAAAATGGTGTAGACAGTACAAACAATTTATTAAAACACGGCTACAACAGCCAAATGAACACTCACTCTAGCAAATTAGTATTTCAGTATTAAGCATAGATTTGTAATACAAAATATTGATCCAGATAATCTGTTCATACAACCTCATGAAAAATGTCATTGTGATGTTGAATTATGTTGAATGACCCCTGGTGTAGATGCTTTGTGTCAAATTACAGCAGAGAGGAAATAATGTGAAGATCCATAGTACAAGACTGAAGAATTCCTTTGAAGCTTTTCCTTTGAAGCTTGCACTAATGTGACTAACCCCAAATTAACTAGGCTACCATTCCATATCCTGACTGATCTCAACAGGCATCCACTTGTTGGACAAGTTTGGTCAGCTCTAAATTATAAAATGCTGAACTCATGAAAGAAACACATCACCCAGATCTACCCCTAATGATTAAGGAACGGGACAGATTCATCATACAGAAAGGTCTGCTGTATATGAGTTACAAGGGATCAGCCAGACAAGAAGCAATTAGTTCTTGACTAAATAGTGTCATCATAATGTTTTATGCTTCCTTCGTGACGACAATGTGCATCTAGGTTATGAAAAGGAGACACTTTCATACAAAATGTGAAGGAACGCGTATGGGAAAGCAGGGGAAGAAGGATTAAGGCAAGAAAAAGCAATAGAGATAGAAGGGGTGCAGGTGGAGTGCAGGAGGTGAGCAGAGAGAGCAAAGCTGATATGCAGGGAGGGGCAGACGAGTGGAGAGCTCTGAAGGTAAGAAGGAGAACTCTGTAGAGGATCTAAAACGTGATGGGAATCCAGGAGAAGGAATTAAGGAGGAGATGAGCAGGGACTGTTCTGGGAGAAAGAGAAATAATTCTTGCTGCAGAATTTTGGATAGGTTGCAAAGCAGAAAGTTCTGAGGCAGGGAGGCCTCTTAGCAATAAGGGCCTCATGCAGTAAGCGTCAATAATGCTTTTTTGACGATTATTCCGCCAAAATTGGCTTTGAGATTCAGTAAGCGCCGATAAGTTTATGTTATCGGCATTTTTCTGTCCCGATAATTTTTTCCGCCGTTCGCCTCCCGATAAGCCGTTTTTCGGCACCTTTCGCCACTTTTTTAAATCGACTGTATTCAAGTAGCAAAATCAGCTTATCGGTGCTGATCGACACTACAAAATTGAGAGTTCTTCGGCAATTTGTCCCGCCAACTAAAGTTGGCAAGTTGGAGGGGAGAACGATCGCTAAGGTTGCCGGAACAGCACTTAGAAAAAAAACATCATCTGTACATCAATGGAGTCAATGGAGCGGGGACGTATAACATTATAGTAGTGTTTACATTCTATTGCTCACAATACAAATGTGTTAAGCATTACAGTGTGGGGGTCATTCACTGCATTGTGTCACACCTTACGTGTATTATTTGCATAACATTGTACTTTTATATGTTCTCATTATTTGCCTCTCATTTTGCACAATGTGGCACTCAGACATAATGTAGAAACAGACATAGGTCAGGCTTTGGAGGAGGAGCATCCCATCAATGTCCCAGATGACAATGATCAAACAGCCAGTGGTGTAGAGACACGCCAGAATGTCATAAATACTTTTTTTTCATGTAAGTAAATACATATATGTTCATATTACTACTTGTATATATTCATTATGTTATATTAAACCTACATTTTTTCAAATACCATTCTCTTAGGAAACAGATTAATATGGGTCGCACACCTTTCTCTTCTCTGCTGTGTGTACAAATGCATGTGGCATGTGGTATGTCATTCATCCACAGGTTATATAATCCTTCTTAGAATGTAAAGTTGTTGTGTGTATGTGAATACAGCAAGTGTTACAAATGAATAATTTCGTACCATTGTCTTGTTGAGTATGCTAAGACAATACACATAGTATGGCCATAATCATTCCTTACTGCACTATGGTTACATACAATGTTATTGTTACACTGTGACATGTGCATCACTATGATGTGTACACCAGTGTGCTTTTCATATTATATGTTACCAAATATACATGGTGTTTCATATGTAACACCAAATACACACTTTGGTGTGTTGCTTACCTTAATGAAGATGTCATGTCAATGTTTGATATTTATATATATATATATATATATATTTTTTTATTAGGTATATGTCCTCAATGATTGCTCATGGTATGTATATGAACTTACATCTGTCATAAGATGTGTCAACCTCTATATACGTATACTTATAGGATGTATCAACCCAACATATTTGAAAAAATGAGATTTTACAAACATGTTGTTTCTGTATAATGTACATGCTTTTAGCTACACTTGATGGTTAATGTGCATTGTATTAGTAAAAAAATTGTGACATGACATCACATTTAATGTATGTACCCTAACAAATTCCATTTATGTAATATAGTGGTGGGTGTAGAGAAGGGGATAAATGCTGCTATAATTTTGATTATTGGAGGTGAATAACCACGGATGCACATGAGTGATCATAACACCCCAAGCATGATTGCCTGTAAACACACCAATGCTTGGTACATCTTGTACTTAGCAATGTATGTGATTAGTTATTGTATTAATTAATTTTTTCGTTTATATTTACATTGTCACATGTGTATGTATAAGTCACACATGTGTATTGATTTGACCTACATGTAACAAGTGTCAAAATGTTAACACCATGCAAAATATTTCAAATATTTATTAGTAAATTGTCATAATTCATTCTACCCAATGTCAATCTTGTTAATATAGTTGTAATGTATTCACGTAACTTTAGCATTATTATGATGATCATTTACAAGTAATGTCAACATATGAACGTCAATCATGTGGACATTTGCATAGGACATGCAAAAACACTTGCCTAGACAAGTGAGAGAACCCCTTTTGAACAAGCACTCATAGTGTGATTGATACAAGTTAGTTTAAAAAACCTTTGACAATTGGGATGGCAGCCGAACATTCACTATGCGCAATTTCGTGAATTGTAGAACAACCGGCGTGATCTACCAAGCTATTTGCATGTGCGGCAGAAAATATGTGGGGAAAACCAGTAGACAACTAAGACGAAGGGTCCTAGAGCATATTGGATCAATTCGTAACAAATCTGACACCCCACTCGCCAAACATGTTAACAATACACATGGCGGAGACTACTCCAAATTACGCTTCAAAGGTATCTGCCAACTCCCTGAAACCATCAGAAGGGGCGATTGGGACCGAGAGTTGCTTAAAAAAGAAGCAAAGTGGATTTATACCCTGGGAACGTTGTATCCCCAGGGCCTTAATGAAGGTTTTATGTTTGCCCCCTTCATAGGATAGGATCAACACACTCTCTGCATTTCTTGCATCTATACAGCTAATGTAAGATATATCTATCTGCAAGCATACCTCCACCGACTATATCTATAACTCACTGAGCTAACTATCAGCTACTACTCACTCTGCAACATGTGCATGTACTACAAATATCCTCAGGATGGTACCATCTTAGCCATTTTGGCTCAGTGTATAGGAATCATGTGTATTCATCTGCATTATACATCCTCCACACTGCCCAATAAATCAAATACGAATGCTAGGATATTTTAATTCTTTATATCACCATTGATTGTAGGTTGCTATCAGTCTTAACTTGCTTGTGACACATGTGTACCATCTACATTCTACAGATAGCATGAGTTATCCAATTTGAACTCCTACAATATTCTCACGGTTGTTTAATAACAACATCACCATTCACTTACCTGAGCTAATAAGGGTTCTATTTTGAACATGGTTTCACTCCTAGCCAGCCAAAATAATTAAATAAATAACTCAAACAGCATTAAATATCAACACAAACATTGTCTTTATTAAATTGATATACTTACCCAAATGCGATCGTTACCATAGCAACGCATGGCTATTTAAACTGTTGGCAAACGTAGAGGCGGGGCCACCTTGAGAAAGCGTCAGTGTGACGCGAAACGTACGTCGGTGGGCGTTCCTCTGTGACGTCAGCACGCGCACTGGTGCGGCGACGTCTGTTTGTGAGCGCGGAGAATAGCCGCAGCTTCACTTTGAGCTCCACCCGGCAGTTTGATACATAGCGGTGTTCATGAATACACCATGCCGGGCGGAGAATCAACAGATGCCGCCACTCGTGAGCAGGGATTAAATGCTCCGAGATAGCAGCCCCCCACAGCACCCCTGTATTGTAGAGGGTACGTCACCGAGCGGCTGCTGGGCACCTATACTCTATCTAGTCGCTTATATTTAGTAGACAGGGCTGGTTTGCCCTAGAAGATAAGTGGTAACTGAGACAAATCTGTCTATAGCAAGATAGCCTGCCCATCTAAAACACCTACATTGACTGACACAGCTGGGCGGCTATTATAAATATCAATCACTTACCTATATCACCTATATAGGTCTGCAGAGATAAAGTGATTTTTACTTTTCAGGCAGCTGAAGATAACTCTTTTATTGGCTTTATTAATCGAGATATACCTGCTAGCCTATCCACAAACACACTTGCTACCTTCACAGGGGATACGAGCAGCCATTCATATTACTATCTATTTACTATGTAAATCTTGTTGAGCTCATATGAGGCCATAATAACTTTGAAATCATTAATGATTAGTGGGAAACAATAAAATCATCATTATATACCAATAGTTCCCACAATTTAGCCTCACTACCCCCAACTACACAGTAGCCTTCCTTCCTGATATTTTACTTCATCCAGCGTTGTATTGAAGGATATATTTTAACCCTTTGGTGGTCTCTCTGACAATCGATTCCAGCTAAGCCACACTAAGCACTGATCAAGTTGGTCTGGCCCGAAATTCACTAGCTATACATTATATATTGTATACTGTCAGAGAACCACATATCAATCAGATGTGGTATGAAAGTGGTGTGACTGACACTGTATTCACGTGACATACACCAGTCCCTTTCAACAATAATATACACACCACACTGAGGCACCTTATTCATTCTATACTTTAATATTAAAAATGTATTCTTTCTATTTGATTTCATTTCACATGGTGCCAGTTACATTATATTCCTTCAAACACCACCTCCATTAGTCTATAATTCAGACTCAGAGACATTAAGTTTAATACGTGTTTTAATTGTGTTGAGTGTTTATGTACTTCACCTATTTTACCCATATACACTAATAAAGGTTATTCTTTTAAACTAACTTGTATCAATCACACTATGAGTGCTTGTTCAAAAGGGGTTCTCTCACTTGTCTAGGCAAGTGTTTTTGCATGTTCAATGATCCTCTCACCCCTGGCACCAAATCACAGACAGTAGCTAGAGCTCACTATCCCTTCCCCCCTTCACTCCCTATTACGACATTTGCATAGGCACACTTTTCAGCACCACTGTTTGTGTGTGTCTCAATTTGTGTATGATGCATGTTTAACAACGTCAAATGATACCATCAGTATTATTATGTTAGTTTATAGCATCAGACTCACTTTACTCTGTATGTGTTGAACGTTCACTAAACACACAAAACTATATTTACTTTTGTTAATCAAAGATACACAGAAAATTTCATGTTTACATGATCTGTACCTAATATTCATAAGATCATGCATTATAGGTGAGCACTACAAGTTGGATCTAAAATATTATTTCGCAATTAAAAACCATTTTAAAAACATCCCAATTTAACTTGTCTACTTTCACATATAATGGCTACGTGGTTTTATATACCTTTAACATACTTAATACAGTCATACGTTCCATTATACAATATAGTACACAAATGTGTTTGCAGAGTGGGAATGGTTGTTCTATATTTAACAGAGCATGACATATAATGTTATTACAAAATAAAGAACACATAAAATCTGAAAAATGCATTGTTTAGCAACATCATTATGTTAATTAAGTGGTTATGAAATATATGCATAACCGGATCACATTCTGTATTGTTTGTTAATATGCGCAGCAAGCATTATAAAAATTGTTGCATATGTAGTATATTAGTTGGTCGCTCCTCCTCACAATCATCTCATATAACTATTGGCTCTTCTGAAATGATACATTGATCCCATGTATTCATACAGCAAACACATGATGGTCACAGATGGCACATTTATATATGTCTAGCCATGACAACGCGTTACACATCTCTATATGATAGTGTATATCCACGCTTAATTCACGTATATGTTGAAAGTGCAAGGTTAAAATTAAACATAATTATGTATCCTTTTTATAATGGCGTTGCTGGCATAACTACGGATATGATCTTTCCGTTGCCTGTATACATAATAATGTGCGCGCACATCTTAATTTGCGCACGCACTTCACGATTGTGTGGACTAAGTGTTAGCGCATGCCCTAAACAATGTCTACGCTGTGCGTTGAATACATGTCCCTCCATGTTGTTACTAGCATTAAGCATATCATATTTGTAAGAAATCCAATTTTCGCTAAACTAAATTACTTCTACACACGTTCTTCTTAATACTTTTTAAACGGACGTGTGTGGACGGAACCAACGGCCGATCAGCCAATGAGCGACAAAAAGACGTGTGATGTCATGTTAAGGCAACGTTAAGTGCACGCAAACACTCCTCCCACTTAATTAACATTGGCCTACCGCGCTGTGCACGGCCACAAACACAGACGCACGCGCATGACACGGAACGGAACAATAACAAACGCCCACAGCCAATAAGTTTTCACGCGCGCACGGCGTTTGGGGGCGGGGCTTACATTTGTAAACCTTTTTAAGGACGCCTTGGGTCATGACAAGGGTCCCACGTCATATGTGGCAGACCGTCTTTTTTTAGATGTTGCATGATAAACAATGAGGTGTGTGTGTGTTACAGTTATGGTAACATGTTGCAATGATATGTTCTAAGAGATAGGTATATTTATTCCGTTAGCAATGTGTACTAATGCTTCTTGATGTATTATATTGTAGTAGGATAAAATGTGTTTGTGCACGCTACATGTTAGGCTGGTCTGGCTGCAACTGGTCGCTCCAGCATTTTCATCCATGGTTGAGGCAACCGTTGAATCCTGTATGTCACACATCTCTATGAGACGCTCATAGGAATCGCTACTGCCTTCTTCAAACAAGACGTCAGGAGGTAAGTGGTTTTTTTCCCATTCACATTGGTATTGTCCAAAAAGGTTTGGAAACAGATCTGAGTAGTTATTATCATCTTGCATCTGGCCTTCAGGAATGGAGGGTGCAGCTATTGCAGCAGGTATCGTTTCAGACAGGACACTCGTTGCGGATTCATTGCTATTGTTATTAGGAAAAAATATGCTATTTATCAGAAGATATGTTCCATGTTCCATGGTAATTTTAAATTGTGGGGCAATATGCCAAACTCCATATCTTTCATGTAGGTTATCATCGACACGTTCAAAACAATCATTTGTTGTTAAAGTGAATCGTACTGAAGATTTAAAATTATCAGCTCGACAAGCCTCTTTGTAGTATGGATATTTGCTTCTGATCAAGTCATAGATTTGGCCAACATTAGCTTTCTTTGCTTCAGTCGATTGTATGGCCTCGACAATCATATATTTGTAAGATTTGTGCGGATGGCTGCTAAAAGTTGAAGGCTCTGCCATTGCTTATGTTCAAATGATGTGTGTGTAAGTTGAGTGCTCCGTTTTTTGTGCTGAATTTGAAAGTAATTAAATGTTATCATTGTGGCTTTTTTCAAGGTCACAATACAAGTTCAATGTAACACTCCTTTTTACCCCCCCAATTATAATGTGTAGAAATATTTGGCACACATTCTTTGGTTTAGATAGCCATTTCACTGTGAATGTCACATTGTTTTTGCCTTAATCTACATTCTCAAAACAAGTGTAGGATTTTAATTAAAAAACAATGTGGGTGAAATATTCTACAGTGGTAGCATAATGAAAATACTGGTTGCACTGAGCTATAATGAGACACACACACCTGGGTATGTTTTTATCTCCGTCTGCATTCCAATGTTTCAATGTGTGTCTCTCTTTCTGTGTGTTTATGTCTCTGTCTGGCTCACACTGTTTGTCTCTATCTATCTGTATATATATATATATATGTATATATATATATATATATATATATATATATATATATATATATATATATATATCTATATCTCAGTACAAAAGTTAATTATGTATAATAAAACATATATATATATATATATATGTCTCTAAAAACACAAATTCAATATGTGTATATGTGTGTGTGTATATTGCTGTATTTAAGGCCTTATATGTAAACAGGGATTGTTATATTGCTCAGACTTATTTCAAGTGTTAAACATAACAGGGTGAGTATGTTTGAGGGCCTATTAGAGTCACGTGTGTCCAATTAGTCGTTAACAGCAAACAAGGCCTTTTCTGAGGCAGCAAGGCATGTAGTGTTAAAAAATATAATATATATATTTAATATAGTTCTACACTGAACCTATTGATGCAAGTAAGTAGGCCTTGGATAAAACATCTTACAAGTTTAATCAAGGTGAGTGAATTATGTGCTTCATAATATTAGGCCCATATTGTTAAAAAGTGTCAGAACATGTATATGTCACTAACACAAGGCCTGTTTTATTACAATACTGTGTTCTAACAAGAAAGCATCATATGTATCTTGTCATAACAATCTCTCTCTCTATATATATATGTATATGTATATGTATATAAATATATATATGTATATGTGTGTGTGTGTATATATATATATATATATATATATATATATATATATATATATATATATATATATATATATATATATATATATATATATATATATATATTGTGACATAGTCCAACGATGTTAGGCAGCTTTCTGCCCCATTTTAGAGCAGAAAGTGCAGGAATAGTTACAAATGATCCGTTCCACAGCTTCCCATTACCTCAGGCAGCTGGATGGAAAATCCAGACCACAGATTACAATGGCTCTAGTTCTCCCTCACCTGCTCTTCTAATCACATGCACAGGTATTTAGAGCAGAGAGGTTTTGCATTTCACTCTCTCTCCTTGGAGCCTGGGGGCTGGGGGTGTCGCTACTCTCCTGCATCCAGTATCGAGGTTGACGGCCTCTCCACGTATGACAGTACCAGAGGATTTGCCTGGACACCACGAACAGATAAGACAAAACAAATGGTTACTGCTGTTGCTAAAAGACTGTGCTGTATCTTGTGTCCCTAAATGAGAGAGCATTGTTTTAAGCTGGGGAACCAGTTTAGTTGGCCAGCAGCTGTTAGAGAGACTGATTCTGATGTGTAGTTAGATCCCTGAAAGGGATAGGATTTGCTTATATGATTTTGGTTTTATTTCTTGAAATAACAGTGTGGGAAATATTGTAACACTGAAATGTGTGAACTGCTGAATGAAAGTATCTGAGTACCTCTAACCTACACATGTTAAAGCTGCCATACCTTACTTGGATGAAAATAAAGCAGGCAGAAGCCTGAGTTAAGCAGCATAATACTTTGCATGATCCTGTTTGTTGTATAATTAACCCTAGAAGACTGTGTCGGGAAGAACCCAGACAGATGTCAGCACTACAAAAGAGGGGCGTTTGTCACATATGGTGGAGAATGCGGGCAGACACTAAAAAGTCTGTGGGTTTGCAAATAAATGCGGGGGTTTAAAATGGCCGCCGAGCTGAACTAAAGTACAGATGCTATGAGTGAAGTCTGTCCCAATGTGTATATCAGTTGTGCTTCTAGCATACACAGAGAATGTGCGAAGTGTGGATGCAATAGCACCCTGAACCCAAACAGAAAACCAAAATGTTTTGCTGAAGAAGAAAAAAAAAAAAAAAAAAAATTGCATCTTGCAAGTGCTGTTTGTAAAGCTAATGCATTTTGCTGAAGTGAGTGAATTTGCAGCTAGCAAGTGCTGTATGCAAGTTGCTGAAGGGAGTGAAATTGCAGCTAGCAAATAGTTCCTGCCGGGTTTCTAAAATGGCCGACGTGAAATGTTTGTTTTGTAATGTACATAATCATGAAAAACAGTGTCCCTTCAGGCCATACGATGATGATGATGATGATGACGACTCGTATGTGGCCCCTGGAGGAGAGCCGTACCCACAGATGAATTTAGTATGCTGGGCCTGTCATAAAGTAGGTCACATGGAAGATGTGTGCCCCAAAATTTTCAAAGACAAACAGCTGCAAAAGCAAGCAACGCCCTATGTGTGCAAGCAAGATGTGGAAGCTGATACCAGTGAGCGTGTGCCCAGTACCACTGATATCTCTGGAGCTAATAAAGCAAAAAGAAAGAAGAAGAAAAAGAAAACTGTCCCTCAAGTCACAGGGGAAGTGACCGAGCCACTTGAACCTGCGCTGTCAGGACATGCGTCAGAAAGGCGCCGAGATGTGCTGCAGACCGGAGTGATCGGCAGAATTGTCACGGGAACAGTGGCAAAGGAAAAGGAGGAGCAAAGGGAAGCTGAATCCTTGAACCAGGATAAAGAGGCTTTGGTTTCTGCACTCCAAGCTGCCCGCCATAATTATGAAGTCCTGTGGCAGGATTTGGTGAAGGAGCGAGAATGTTGGAAGAAGGAGCAAGAATCTAACAATAAGGTGCGAGAAGCGAACGCCGAGTTACAGAGGTGTATACTTCCAGCTTTACAAGAGCACGAGGCTTTGAAGAAAACAGAGTCTCTCTTACGGAGTGAGCTGGAAGAGGTGACCACTAGTCTGGAAAAGGCCAACACCGTAATTGTCACCATGGATGAAAAACAGATTAAGTCTGACAAATTGATTGCTATCCTAAAACAGAAATACGGGAAGGCTCTACAAGAGGTTCATGCGCTCAGCACAGAGGTGCAACACTTGCGCCTGGAGGGCCACGGTCTGAACACAGAGCTGGGAATGTTGAAGCAAACCCATGAGATTGCCCTAAGTGAGTTAGAGACTGTAAAGCAAGAAAATGAGACTCTGAAATTGGAAAATTCAGATTTGACTGACCAAGCAGAAAAAATAAAGAAACAGTTGACTCAGGAAAAATTAGAAGTGCAGGAAGCATTGATGCACACTCAGAGCCAGCACCAGGAAGAAATGGACGCTCTGAGAACAGAATTGCGAGATGTATGCACAAAACAGAATTCTCTCGTGGAGGAACTTAACATTTTGAAAAAGGAGAAAAGCATTAGAATAATTCAGAAGCACTGCAAAGCTCTTATCCAAGGAAGAAGGGAAAGAGAAAATTATCAGCGTAAACGCGCCGCAACTATCATCCTACAGGCTGCCTACAGAGGGATGAAAATTCGTGTGTTCAATCACCGGAATAAAGCAGCCTGTGTTCTTCAATCATTCTACCGTGCCCGCATGGTACGAAACAGGTTCCTCATTATGAAAGGAGCAACTATAAAAATCCAGTCTCTGACTAGGATGACACAGAACAGGATTCGCTATCAAACCCTGAGAAATGCGTCACTGGTTATCCAGCGGTACTTCCGCCTGAATAAATGTAGACCTCAGGAAAGAGAGGTCCAAGACTACATGCCTGCCGGCTGCAAAGGTAAAATGCCACAGGGTACAGCCGGAGTTAGTGAGAGCCCCATCAAGGTGAAGGTGCTCCAGGTAGTCAGTGCTTCATCTTCTAAGTACCATATAATTGCCCCAAAGGAAAAATCCCAAATCTCTGAGAGTGATGGTCGTGAGAAAATACATGGCAGTAAGAAGTACCTTAAAGGTTCAAAGGTCGCAAATCAAAAGCGACGAAGGTCAACGCTGGCCTTGAATTTTTCCGGATCTCGCCACTCTGGGCCACAATATAAAGACAAAGACTATCCGGGCCCAGAGTTCCGTCAGAAGCTAAAGAAACAGTCCAGTCATTTGCAGTTTGCAGCGGCCTATGAAATAAAGTCAGGAAATGTAATGGACTGGAAATCAAAGAAAAAAAAAAATGTGTTTGGGGAATTGACCGATATTTTTTTTGTTATTACACGTGTGGACTATGTCACGGACACTTAACTATGCAAATAAGCTATTGTAGTTAAGGTATATTAGGCCTCTAGAATAAGCATTTTGTCAAGGGTACAGTGTTATATTGGTTCTCTGTGTTGAAAATGTAGCTAAACTACAAATTAATATACAGGGTTGATGGCCCTTTCAGTTGGTAAATTATATAATGAAGTTCATATTCGTGTCATGTGAATACTTAATGTTGTACTGAGGAGTTAGCTCAAGTATTTCAGGTAGGACGCTCACCCCAGTGAGGTCCATGGCCGCTCACCCCAGTAGGTGTGAGCTGGGGAGGAGGATATGTGACATAGTCCAACGATGTTAGGCAGCTTTCTGCCCCATTTTAGAGCAGAAAGTGCAGGAATAGTTACAAATGATCCGTTCCACAGCTTCCCATTACCTCAGGCAGCTGGATGGAAAATCCAGACCACAGATTACAATGGCTCTAGTTCTCCCTCACCTGCTCTTCTAATCACATGCACAGGTATTTAGAGCAGAGAGGTTTTGCATTTCACTCTCTCTCCTTGGAGCCTGGGGGCTGGGGGTGTCGCTACTCTCCTGCATCCAGTATCGAGGTTGACGGCCTCTCCACGTATGACAGTACCAGAGAATTTGCCTGGACACCACGAACAGATAAGACAAAACAAATGGTTACTGCTGTTGCTAAAAGACTGTGCTGTATCTTGTGTCCCTAAATGAGAGAGCATTGTTTTAAGCTGGGGAACCAGTTTAGTTGGCCAGCAGCTGTTAGAGAGACTGATTCTGATGTGTAGTTAGATCCCTGAAAGGGATAGGATTTGCTTATATGATTTTGGTTTTATTTCTTGAAATAACAGTGTGGGAAATATTGTAACACTGAAATGTGTGAACTGCTGAATGAAAGTATCTGAGTACCTCTAACCTACACATGTTAAAGCTGCAGTACCTTACTTGGATGAAAATAAAGCAGGCAGAAGCCTGAGTTAAGCAGCATAATACTTTGCATGATCCTGTTTGTTGTATAATTAACCCTAGAAGACTGTGTCGGGAAGAACCCAGACAGACGTCAGCACTACAAAAGAGGGGCGTTTGTCACAATATATATATATATATATATATATATATATATATATATATATAAATATATATATATATATACACTGTGTTTGTGCATATATCCATAGATACTACATATATATTAATACACATTCACAGATATGTTATTGTAACCAGTAGTCATACATGATGACATGCCAACATTAAGAATCTTGAAGGAAGGTGAAGGTAAGTAATCTTTTACAGTTAATCCTGCTCTATATATTTAAAACCAGAGACATAACATAAAACACAGACAAAGCTCAGTGCACATCAAGAAAAACTTATATACGGTACAGTGCCTAAATATACATGTATAAATAACTAATAAATAAAATGGTCTTTTAGTTTAACATTTTGGCCAAATTGTTGTAAGCCCTTGAGTCAAACTTCACGGCAGGCCACGTTTCAAGGGTCCCTACACTAATTTATTAGTTATTTATATATGTATATTTAGGCACTGTACCGTATATAAGTTTTTCTGGATGTGCACTGAGCTTTGTCTGTGTTTTATGTTATGTCTCTGGTTTTAAATATATATTGCCATGCTCAGTAGCACTCCTCTGTGAAACTTATATGCTTATATATATGTTGTGGGTATTTTGGGGGTTCAATTTGAGCTTGTACACTGGCGACACACTTTATTCGAGCTCGGCTAGTCCCACGAATTCGGGTATACCCGGGTGTATTGAGGTTTGTGACTGTTTTCTGCCCGAGTGCATTGAGTTATTTTCCAGGCAGGGATTGAAGCATTTTATTCCCTTTGGCTGCAATACTGCACAGTGTATATATATATATACTGCATTATAATTCATGAATTTATGCCATCTGGTAGACACGCGAAGCATTGCAGCCTATTAAATCCTAATCATTATCATTTAACAGATCAGCCGCCCATCAGCCACGCATGAACCCAGGCTGGGAAGGCAAATGCAACGGGGCTTGTCAGAGGTGAAGAGCGGCGCATTCCAGGTATCTGCCAGGTACATACTGGGTATTTGCTCGAATAAAGTGTGTCGCAGCAGTAGGTGTTCTGTATGTTTTATAATTCTTGTTCAGCTAGTCTTGGCTGTTTTGGAGGGTGGCAACCTCCTATCCAATTGAAGCTCACTCCCTCCCACATTTAAATGGTTAAAAGCTCACTCCATGGCATCTCCAACTATCAGGGGAACTTGCCTGCATGCAGTGTGATTGTGACAAATCTATTACAGAGTGCTTTTCCTGGTAATGTACAGGTTAATAAAAGCTTCAATCAGACTTAGAACTTTTGCAACTTATATTGACAGATTTATTATAAATCATTCTTCCTGGCAATGCACAGGTTATTAAGAATTTATATCAGTGTAGGGACCCTTGAAACGTGGTCTGCCGTGAAGTTTGGCTCAAGGGCTTACAACAATTTGGCCAAAATGTTAAACTAAAAGACCATTTTATTTATTAGTTATTTATACATGTATATTTAGGCACTGTACCGTATATAAGTTTTTCTGGATGTGCACTGAGCTTTGTCTGTGTTTTATGTTATGTCTCTGGTTTTAAATATATATTGCCATGCTCAGTAGCACTCCTCTGTGAAACTTATATGCTTATATATATGTTGTGGGTATTTTGGGGGTTCAATTTGAGCTTGTAGGTGTTCTGTATGTTTTATAATCCTGTACAAGGACATACTTGAATGTTTGGAAACAACAGGTCTTGATCATACATACAATATTCATTACATAATCTAAATTAAACATCACAAGCCAAAATACAGATTTACTTAATGTGAAAATTTATTGTTTTTTTCCCTTTTGAGACCGAGTCATAGGCCTGCTTGTTGTCTGTTGTTTTTGCCTTTTACCTTTGGCAACGACTTTAACCAAAACTGAACCAGTTTCACTGGCCTGTGGCACTTCAGGGGCAGGGGGATTGGCCAGTGACACTTCAGGGGCAGGGGGATTGGCCAGTGACACTTCAGGGGCAGGGGGATTGGCCAGAGACACTTCAGGGGCAGGGGGATTGGCCAGTGACACTTCAGGGGCAGGGGGATTGGCCAGTGACACTTCAGGGGCAGGGGGATTGGCCAGTGACACTTCAGGGGCAGGGGTTGTGGGCAGATGCAGTTGTGAACCAGTTGGTACACAGTGTACAACTGATGTTTGCTCCGTTTCATGTTTTTGTTTTTTACTTTGTTTCCAAAAACTGGTTAGTAGTAATTGTTTGTGTAACTTTCTTTTTGGTGCCTCCTTTGTTGGTGTCAGTTCCTGATTGTCAACAGATGGCAGCGGTTGGATGTTGAGAGGGACATGCACAGAACTTGCAGCTAATGTACCGGTACCATCCCGAAGTGGGGAATGAAGATCAGATGGCTGGGATGAAAAACTAGCAGCATTTAATTGCAGTCCTTCTCAAGTGATTAGCTTGGCTTAGCTGAACAACTACTGCTGCGACACACTTTATTCCAGCAAATACCCAGTATGTACCTGGCAGATACCTGGAATGCGCCGCTCCTCACCTCAAACAAGCCCCGTTGCGTTTGCCTTCCCAGCCTGGGTTCATGCCTGGCTGACGGGCGGCTGATCTGTTAAATGATAATGATTAGGATTTAATAGGCTGCAATGCTTCGCGTGTCTACCAGATGGCATAAATTCATGAATTGTAATGCAGTATATATATATATATACTGTGCAGTATTGCAGCCAGCGGGAATAAAATGCTTCAATCCCTGCCTGGAAAATAACGCAATGCACTCGGGCAGAAAACAGTCACAAACCTCAATACACCCGAGTATACCCGAATTCGTGGGACTAGCCAAGCTCGAATAAAGTGTGTCGCCAGTGTACTGCTTCTAATGTGTTGTTTAATTTGGTTATTTTTTTAGGAACTTGGATGAAGATTCTCTGGAGATGTGACAATAGTGATATCGCCCTTTCCTGATGAGCTATCATTATTTCCTGCTGTGATATCATCCTTTCGTGCACTGACATTATATCTGAATGGCGACGATTTTCTGCTGCAACAATTCTTTCTTCAGAAGCGGCTATTGCTGAGTATGTGTTACTTGCAGGAGGAATTGACTGTGTTACTCTTTGACTGGGAACATGTTCATGCTCACTTGATTGAATTTCTGTATCTTTGGCAACATCAGGTTCTAAAAATAAATGAACACATGATGAAATGGCATGCTAATGTCTGCTGGTTTACTATATAATGATAGTTGTTATCAGAGTGTAACACCTAACATATTTACATAAGTTTTATGTCATCACATTAAAATGTACCTTGACTTAAGAAATATGTTTCGACTCAGTGTGAAATAAGAATGAATGAAAGGTTGTTCAAACCTCACAACTCCTAGATGATAGTTTACATCACACACAAAACATGTTCTCTTTATAAACTTCATTTTCAGTGACAATAAGTGATCTGATTTACATTAGATGTCAAAGGCATTTAACATAACAACATAACATATATAAATGAACATATTAGATGTCCTGCACCTCATACACTCCACTTCCAGGTGCGATGAGCTGGATGTCCCAAGTGAAGAGACTTTTTCAGTCTCAGGTGACACATGACCTCCAGGAGCAACTATATCGAACAGTAACATAAGTTGTTAATTGACATGTGTACATAATGAACATTGATTTTGTGTATCTTGAGTATTTATGGCTAACTAACATCATCACTTCATGAAATGAAAAGATGTGTCTGTCAAACTGAACACTCTCCATTGTAATAACAATGTACATGACAGTGTACTTGGGACTTTTTTGTTCAATACCATACAACATACAATGTTTATGCAGTAATGGTCTAAAAAAATAATTGTTCTATTGGACATACACTGCATATGTTGTGCAGTAATATAACAATAATAATGTACATTACTACCATGACAGCAACGTTGACTATGATTATGATTAAGTACGTAATAGTGGACATGTTCTTGTTTTTTGTTCCGGATATGTGTGCTACATTATTAGAAGCTGCTGCAGGGCTCAATGTGGCTGCCACTCCACAACACATGCAGTGTGTTGCTCACAGATGCTACTGGTGTGATAATGTGGTGTTGATAGAAGTTTCACAATATATATGAGTGAACGAATGTGTTATGTATGTTTTGATACATAGTGGTTTGGTGGGTGAAATTGTACATAGAGTTACCATTTCCAATGAATGTGATTAACTTATGTTTAGCTTGCCAGGTTTTAAGAACTGTAGTCCCTCCCCCAAAAGGTCACATCACCCTGACCTTTCAATTAATTCAAGCAGCAGAAAATGGTGTCAACAAAGTTGACCGTAACATGACCCTGTTATCTGGCTGTGTGCACAACCCCACCCCCTGTGTTCACGTGTATGCTGTGATGACATATTAATTGCAGCTGCTTTAACACAATGGTAGATGAGCAAAATACTAGTCTGAAGTGTGCTACCTATGAACACAATTACATAATATATGCAACCTGTCCCTAATTATGCTCTCTGTATATGACATGAAGCAAAGTAGGACCTTCTATTAAACATAAGCAAATGTGTTAGTGCAAGTGATGTTTGTTGGCCGTAGAATGCAATATGTTCGATGCATGATTTGAAGAGGCAGTAATGTCGTGTTTGTAGGTGTTACATAAATTACCTATCAATTTAAAATATATATATGTATGTACTGCAATAGTACATATTAATATTTGCTCATTTGCATGGCTTAGACAGGTGTGAAACCCTGTCGTTCCCCATCATCGGCCAGCATACAGCGCTTCCACTGCAGCAAAGGATTGTGGGCAATGACATGCAAATGAGCAGTCAGTGCCACGATATATATTAATTAGTGCTTTTAGTAGGACACCGAAATATAAATATATATTGATAGATAGATATAGAGAGAGAGACATATATACATCTATATATGTAGGTATGCTTATATTGGGAAGAAAGTATAAGTAGCAGCGGAAATATACAAAAGAACTGTAACGTACGACACGCCTAGTACAGTAACATTTGTCACCTGGTGGAAATTCAGACGAATAAATTCCGATGTTTCTGTCACCGGCCAAACCCTCCACGACGACGGGAATAATTTTTTGTCGCAGCTGCTCCTCCAATGGTGTTAAGAGGAGACGTTGTGCTAGCGGCCCACCTCCAGTGCCAGAAGCATGCAAGCGTTGTAATTTTTTTTTAAAGTTTGCCCTGATATCGTCAAATCTCTTGCGACAATTATTCCGGTCCCTGACATGATTCCCACATGCATTCACAGCAATAATTATTTGATTCCACATTTCTTTTTTGCATGCTGAACTTCTCCGCCCTTGAAATACATACAAAATATATGACGTTCATTCTTAATAATAAAACGATCAATTTCCTAAACTGCTAGCTGTTCCAAGAGATACCAAACATGCTGGTTTAGGTGTAATATGTGTAGCACATGAGCATTTAATTGTAAACATAGACATGTAAGGAAGCTTGCATTAATATTGTATGAAGTTTGCACAAATTGAACGACTGAGTGTGTCGTAAAGCTTGATTAAAATATGTGTTTCAAAAGTAAGTTACATTGATAGATATTATGGACCAATAATTTGATACCAAGACACCTCACATGACCTAGGATAATATGTATTTGAAGAATGAATGCAAAGGTAGACTTACCTACTAAATGGCCATACAGACAGTCATAGTGCTCCAGAATCCCTGTGACAAGAGCTGTGTTTTCGTTGTCATTGAAGCGAGGATTACGTTAATGCTCCACGCGTTTCTTCCGAACACGTTTAGCCACAGAACTTGCCTGCTGCTGACTGGACTCTCCTTCTTCCAATGGAAGAGACTCCAAAAGCGGGCCACCAGAAAGCACACCACCACCAGACACACCAGCAGCAACAGAGCCACCAGCAGCACTCTCACTCCCAGCAACAGCACTCGCACTCCCATCAACAGCACTCGCACTCACAGCAACAGCACTCACACTCCCAGCAACATCACTCCCCTGAACCCTACGTTCACTCCGACGCGTACTCGCACGACAAGCAGTACCACTCACACCAGCATCACTCTTCCCACGCCTTGCGGCCATACCTCTAGCACTCACAAAAAACAGAAAACAAATGTAACGCCAATCGCAATGAACACTAACAAATATAAAACAAGACAAAGATGTACACAAAATAACACAGGACAAACGTCTCACAATACACAACAAATCTCTCAGTCAATATGTACTTTTTAAATCGGCCAGCTCTGTGTGTGTGTCTCTCTCTCTCTCTCTCACTCCCAACAACACAGAGAATGAATAACAGTACACGGTGCCTTTAAATAGGCCGCTCCATCCAATACATTGTTGCTTCGGCAGATTCAGCAAGAAGTTTAATTGGCGAACCTAACAGCACCCCACCATGCACGCCGATACACCTGTGTGTAATCGGCAAATCATCGCGAGAGTGGGTGGAAATTTTTTCGGCTTGATTCGGAAGACATTCGGCACTTACTGCATACGGAGAGGGAAAATCGCCAAAATAATGCCAAATCGGTAAGCTTGGCGAATGCACATTTTCGGCGCTTACTGCATCGAGCCCTAAGTTACAATAATACAGACAGGAGAGCATAAGGGTGGGCATTAGAGTTTTAGCAATATATGAACAGAGGAACGTTTGAATCTTTGCAATGTTATGGAGGAAGAAGCATCACATTTTAGCCATGGCATGAATCTAAATGGAGAAGGAAAGGGAGAAATCAAATGTCACACCTACACAACCTGCTTCTGCGACAGGATAGATGGTAATACCGTTTACTGAGATGAAAACAGTCAAGGTCACATGACTCATTTTTTTGGCTCCTGACCATTCAGATACTCTCTTCTTTATGGAAACACGTCTGGGATTTAAAATAACGTGTCTCAAAACTGCATTTTGGATTTGGATCTAAAAATACAGTGCACCATTCATATAAAGCTCTAAAGAATTGTTTTCAATTTGTATTTGTGAAAAAAGTGTCAACAAAAAGGTCTGAAGCAACAAGAAGAGCAGTAGTAACTTCTGTAACAGGTGTT
Organism: Ascaphus truei; assembly: GCF_040206685.1. Lineage (NCBI taxonomy): Eukaryota > Metazoa > Chordata > Amphibia > Anura > Ascaphidae > Ascaphus > Ascaphus truei. Next base: position 355,605,547 of record NC_134484.1, read on the forward strand.
CCCCACCCTCTGGGAGATTTCTCTTTTACCTGTGTAGCCCTGTGTAAAATTGGGTTACATGCCTTTCTCATTGTGTGCTGTAATTCCTGTTAAGAGGGCAGGTTTGCCAGAAGTCATCATGGAGGTTTGCCCTCAAACCCCTTGTGATGTGTAAGGTGTAGCAAAGGAAGTGACAGCATGCTCTGTGTCCACTGTTAGTGACACAGTAGTGGGTCTTCTGGAACCTATATATTACGCATCACTTTCTAAAGTTGGTTGTTCATCCAGAGTTCAAGCCTGTCTGCAGAGTTCAAGTGTCTGGTGCAAAAGCTGTGAGTCTAGGCAGCTCAAGTGACAGAGTGATAAGCTGACACCACACTGTGTCCAGGGCTCCGGCACAGCTGGTACTGTAGTCTCCCTTAGGGGAGAGGGAGCAGAAATTTCCCTGGCTCTATTACAGAGTCAGGATGGACCTTCCTTATGATGTGCAGCTATATGATGTGCGGCTAAGTACCGGCCGCTATGATGGGCAGTCTGCCATGCAAGATGCAAATAAAGATGCAAATAAAGATGCCCTTGATTGAAAGCCCCTTCTTGCCTGAGACTGGAGTTATTCAGGAAGAAGATGCACTCAGGAGTTCTCTTCCAGGGAGTCCTCCCTGCTATCGTGGGGATCTGGAAGGGATGGAGGCGCTGTACCAACTGTGAGTAGAACTCAGCACTACCTCATACGCCTGTCATGGTGAAATCCCCACTACCAACAAGCGGGAGACTCAGGAGTCCTGTGAGCCAGCAGGTGCACCACACTACACTGACATGTAACTGGGGGCAGATTATGCACATAGGGGCCCATATGGGATTGGGTAGGCCTCGTACCGTTACACCTGATGTTGTTGTGCTGCTCACCTGCTAGGCCTACAGGATACTGAGTGTCCGCCGGTATTAGATGAGAACGAACAGGACAGGCTTTAGGGATCTTCCTAGTTCTTTATGGGTGCAGTGCCTCCATTTCCCGCAGGCCCCACAGATCTGGGTGCAGTTCCTGCAAGAAAACCGTCTTGCACTCCCCCTGATAAACTGCAGTCTCAGGCAGGAGTATAAAACAAAGGATGGTTCTTTATTCTTCATACAGCATACCAATATGTACAATCTTTTCTCTCCCTCTGGTCCCTGGAATCAACCTTCAGGGCTTGAGGCCCCAAAGGTGGATCCTTTGCTCCCTTAATCCCTGGTGAAGTAATGGGTAGTATCCCACTCCCCTGAGGGAGGGGAAGGAAGGTGGCCAGAGCCCTGGCTCCACACTTCCAACAACCACTACATTTAGATCTGCAGTCCCTTTTGTACCCAGAGAGAGGGTCCTAGGTCTGAGCCCCTGATAGGGCAGTACACAGGCCTTAGGCCCACCCCCCCTGTCACTCTAGAGAGTTGTTTACTGCAGCAGCAGCAGCAGCAGCAGCAGCAGCAGCAGCAGCAGCAGCAGCAGCAGCAGCAGCAGCAGCAAGGGCCTAGATTTAACCCTAAGACCTGGGACATAGTGTAGTGAAGAGCGCTGGGCAGCGCTGACGCTCATGCTCACCTGCTCACGCAGGAGATTTTTCTTGTCCCTGCATGAGCGTCAGCGAGCGCGCTTGTGTGCAGGGTGGGAGCCGGGCGGGAGGCGGGCATGGAGGCGGGCCGGGAGGTGGGGCTAGGGCGCCACGTCACGGCGCCGATGTCACGGACTGCCATTGGCTTCTGGCAGTCACGGGACGGCCCTGCGCTTGCATGAGCGGCAAAATTTAAACTTGCCTGTCTCCTGCATTTCTACACGCCTCCGCACGCCTGCGGAAGCGTGCGGAAGCGCCCTCCAAAGCCGCGTTGATAGGGATAATGTTTCCCCTCAGCGCGGCTCAGCGCGCCTCAGCACGGCTTCAGTCTCTATGGGCTAAGCATAACACTGCCTGCACTGGTACCAGGGCTTTTGTGTTAGGCAGGGCAGGTTTGTAGCCAAGATGATACATGGCTACACTTCCAAAGTATTTTACACTATGAAGAGGCGCTTTATCAGAGAACCTCTCTACTCGTCCTGCAGATGTGCTGGACAATGCTGGAATATGAAAGTTATTTAAAAGTTAAAAATCAACACAAAAACATACAGAACTAATGTAGTTAATAGGCAGAAACAGAAACAAAAAAGAGGACTTTGAGCTGACAGAAAACCATCATAATTATATGCTATTCTGCTGTTTTATAATCACTGAAGAAAAAGCCTTTTCTGCATCTCGGCATGAAAGTGTTAGCAACCTAAATCTTATTAACATCAGCCAAGTATAAATAATATTATCTCAGGAAGAATACAGTACAGTATATTAATGTGTGTTCCTTAAAGATTAGCTACAGAAAGTAAAACCACCACATTATGCTAATATGCTAGAAATCTATTAAACACATATCCACTGTACAAGAAAAAGGAGCTATTATAACAGGTTTATTCCATTAATTATATTTTGTTTAAAAGTACCAGAGATATCTTTGGGATTGATGCAAAAAAAAAAAAAAAAGTATACTTTGAATATTGTTATTCTTTCCACGTTGCATTGTATTGTAGCAATTCACGTTAGGCGTCACATAGAGTTTCCTCTATGCCTTATTCCTTCCTAGAGCATTTTCTTACTATTCTGCGTTTCATGTACTGTATACATTCTCTGTGTCTCATAATAATACTCTTTGAGGGTCTCTTTTGGTACATGTAACTTTTTTTTTTTTAACTTGTCTGTCAACATACCCAATTTCAACTCAATAGTCCGGTATTTTCAGAATTTTTGCAGACAAAATCCTGGCCAGTCCTGGGCATGTGTAGAGTTTCTGGTCTTAGAAGATGCACACTTCCTAGGTGAGATATGCTGCTGTTTATGGCCCCAAAAAGTGGCTTTGTTAAAGTTCTCTTTCTAAGGCTTGTTACATAGTGGCCGCGTGCGCTACGCCGTGCGCGTGCGGCACTTATAATTGGCTGAGGTTAGTCAGCCCTTCTATACAAGGGCCGTGCGCGCATGGCAGTGAGCGTGCATCCGGCCGACAGCGGGGAAGATGGGGAATACAATGATTTTGCGCTGCTACCAGCGCTGAAACTTATGTATATGTGTGTGTGTGTGTATATATGTATGCATGTGTATGTATTGTGACAGAAACCAGGGGATGGTAATAAATTCCATATATAGGGCTCCCAGGATACTGAACAGTTTCTATCCTGTCTGGCCTGGGAGTGCAGCCTTATAATACATGCACTCCATCCCACAGTTTTGGGCAAGCGCTGGAACTGAGGGATTTCTGTCACCTGTCATGCTAATTAGAAATCAGGTATGTAAGACTGATTTCCTGTTTGCTCTTGTCTCTTCTCCAGAGCCTGGAAGGCTGCTGAACACAGTGGGGAGAAGCCCCTTCCCCACACAGGTTCAATTGTTCTATTCATTTGGCTAACTCTGCAAAAGTACCTTGTTTTGTTGTTGGAAAGTGGAGAAGCCACTTCCACCCTGAGTCAGGGAAATCTAAGTTAAGTTATCGCTCAGATGAGCAGCTTTTGTTTTGATGTGTTTTGTTGTATGCACTGTGGCAGTCTCAGTGTCTGGGACTGAATAAACCAGGCACAGCCTGTTTAAAGGAACAGTACGTGACGCCTCCTCATTTAACCTACCCCAAAAGACCGTGTTCTAACCGTCCCGGACAAGCAGCGGAGCCCCGGAGTAAGCTGTTTGTCACATATGGTGGAGAATGCGGGCAGAACACTAAAAGGTCTGGGGGTTAAAGAACTTTAAAAAAAAAAAAAAAAAAAAAAAAGTTTTTTTTCTCTCTCTCCAAACAAGATGGAAGACGTGGTGAGTGCGCTGGTACGCAATGTCGCTGTCCAGAAAGACGCGAATGAAGCCCTGCAACAGGCGAATGCAAACCAGCAAGAGACAAACCGCTTGCTGAGAGAGGAGCAACAGCGGTTCGCTCAGGGCTTACAGCAGGAACTCGAGATCCTGAGGGGGACTATCAGTAACCTTCCACTGGCAGCGGCAGCCCCAGTTCCGAAAATGACCAGGGCAAGCCACTACCTTCAGAAGATGGGACCCTCGGATGATGTGGAAGCCTATCTTCTCACGTTTGAACGCACGGCACAGAGAGAGGGATGGCCAGAAGCTGAGTGGGCTGGTCTAATCGCACCCTTCCTAAGCGGCGAACCCCAGAAGGCTTACTTTGATCTAGAGCCAGCCGAAGCTAACGTCTATGCAAAATTGAAGTTCGAGATCCTCGCCCGCCTCGGCGTAACCACGGCTGTTCGCGCCCAAAGGTTTCACGCATGGTCCTTCACGATGGATAAAGCCACCCGAAGCCAGATGTATGACCTCATCCACCTCGCCCGGAAGTGGCTACAACCCGAGATCAACTCAGCAAGCCACATCGTGGAACGGTTGGTCATGGACCAGTTCTTGAGGAAACTTCCCTCTGCCTTACGCCATTGGGTCAGTCGGAGTGACCCCCACAATGCGGATGAGCTTGTGGCCCTCGTAGAAAGGTACAATGCAGCAGGAGAGCACCCGCAACCCACAGTTGTGGAGCAACCCCACTACCCGAGGTTCCAGGACTCTTCCAGAGACGGTAAAAGGGTACCGGGGTTAAGGGGAGCTGAAGAGCGGCGACCACCTTCACGCAGCACCAGCAACAGTGGTTCGCACACTAAGGGCAATAGCCAACATGGGGAGCCGGGAAAAGGCTCTAAGTGGGACACAGACTATGTACCTAAATGTGTAAATTGTCATGAGAGGGGCCACACAGCAAAAATCTGCCCACTAAATGATGAGCCCATGCAATGCAACAGCGTGGAACCTTATTCGCTGTTGTCCCAATGTATGCGCCCTAGCCCAGAGGACCCCTTGAATAACCATCTGTGGGCATTTGTAAAGGTTAATGGTAGGAGGGTTCGGGCACTTCTGGACTCTGGGAGCATGGTCACACTAGTGTCCGAATACCTCTTGCCCATTAAGAAGAAACAGAGAAACAGTTCACAAAGAATGGCAATTTGTTGTATACATGGGGATAATCATGAATATTCCACTGTTGATGTTTTTTTTGAAACAGAGTTTGGTTCTTTAGATTTCAAGGTGGGTATTGTACCCAAACTGGCACATGATGTGTTAATAGGGACCGACTTTCCCCATTTTCTAAAAATGTGGTCCCCCGCTCAGAATAGCGCCCAGAGTTCAATAGCGGACCATAACGAAGTATTAGAAGAAATAAATCCTTTCCCGTTTTCAGAAATGGAGGTTGACGAGGGCCCAAATAAGAAGGGGGAAAAGGAGGAGTGCTGTAAAATTCCCTTCCCCATCACTACTTTGGTAGGGAATACCCCAAATCAGGATGTTGATCAGACACTTACCACCCCAGAACCGGATAAGACCCTCGCTGACCTAGAGGTCAGTCCTGGGAGTTTTAAGAAGGCCCAGTGGGAGGACCCCACATTAGAGGTAGCAAGGGGAAATATACGGGACCTGAATAGTACTCTTGGCCAACCAGATAGGTCGCTTGCTTACCCCTACTTCGAGGTAGAGAACGACAAAGTATATCGGGTTGATAAAAGAAAATCAGTTACAACTAAACAATTGTTGGTACCACGGACATTCCGTAATGTAGTGTTACACCTCGCACATAGTCATCCATTGGGGGGACACCTAGGGGTGGAAAAGACAAAAGAAAAGGTTCTCCGAAGCTTCTATTGGCCTGGGGTTCTGGCAGAAATTACGAATTATTGTTCCTCATGCCCAGCATGTCAGATCACCGCCCCGTTCAAGGCGTACCGCAGCCCATTGGTACCCCTTCCCATAATAGAGGTACCATTTGACCGGATTGCTATGGATCTAGTAGGACCCCTAATAAAGTCTGCTAGGGGACATCAGCATATATTGGTAATATTAGATTATGCCACCCGATATCCGGAGGCAGTTCCCCTACGTAGCCCCTCTGCCAAAAACATAACAAAAGAGTTATGTAAACTCCTAAAAATCAAGCATCTCAGAACCTCAGTCTATCATCCACAAACAGATGGTTTAGTGGAAAGGTTCAATAAAACCTTAAAGAGCATGTTACGGCGGGCGGTCGATAAAGATGGGAAAAACTGGGATTGTTTGTTACCGTACCTGTTATTTGCCATTAGGGAAGTTCCCCAATCATCCACAGGCTTCTCCCCGTTTGAACTATTGTATGGCCGACACCCAAGGGGCTTACTGGATATAGCCAAAGAGACTTGGGAACACGAGGTTACCCCTTACAGAAGTGTAATAGAGCATGTTGCCCAGATGCAGGACCGCATTGCTGCAGTCCTACCCATAGTGAGGGAACACATGGAGAAAGCTCAAGAAGCACAGAGGAATACGTATAATAAGGGTGCTAGGGTCAGAATTTTTTTTCCAGGTGATAGGGTACTAGTTCTGGTTCCCACCGTGGAAAGTAAATTCCTTGCTAAATGGCATGGGCCATATGAGGTCTTGGAAAGAGTGGGAGAAGTAAATTATAAGGTAAGACAGCCAGGTAGGAGGAAACCTGAGCAAATTTACCATATAAACCTACTCAAGCCCTGGAAAGATAGAGAAGTCTTGTCAACCCTAGTAACCCCAGGTCCGTCAGAGAGTCAAGAAACTGACCCAGAGGTTAGCATAGCTGAAACCCTGTCCGTTCATCAGAAACAAGAGGTTCAGAATTTAGTGAGCAGAAACAAAGAAATCTTCTCTACACAGCCAGGTAGAACTAGCGTAATTGAACATGACCTAGTCTCTGAACCGGGGGTCCGAGTTAACCTTAAACCGTACCGAATCCCAGAGGCCAAAAGAGAGGCTATAAGTTTAGAGGTTAAAAAAATGCTAAAACTAGGCGTAATTGAGGAATCCCAAAGTGGGTGGAACAGCCCTATAGTCTTAGTCCCAAAGCCAGATGGTACAACAAGGTTTTGTAATGACTACCGGAAACTAAACGCGGTGTCAAAATTTGATACTTACCCTATGCCCAGGGTAGATGAACTTGTAGAGAGACTGGGCAAAGCCCGATATCTCACAACCCTAGACCTAACAAAAGGGTACTGGCAGGTTCCCCTCACAGAAAGGGCAAAAGAAAAGACAGCCTTCTCAACCCCAGACGGCCTCTTTCAGTATAGGGTGCTGCCTTTTGGCTTACATGGAGCTCCCGCCACATTCCAAAGAATGATGGATAAAATTTTAAAACCACATGCTCGGTATGCTGCTGCCTACCTGGATGATGTGGTAATCCATAGTGAAGATTGGCAATCCCACCTTCCAAAGGTCCAAGCTGTGCTCGACGCAGTTCGGTCTGCTGGACTAACTGCTAACCCCGCTAAATGCACCATTGGTCTGGAGGAGGCCAAGTATCTGGGGTATTCTATTGGCAGAGGTTTACTCAAACCCCAAACACTCAAAGTGGAGGCGATACAAGGTTGGCCAAGGCCAATTACAAAAAAACAAGTAAGGACCTTTTTGGGGTTAATTGGGTACTATAGAAGGTTTATTCCCAATTTTGCGACTAAGGCAACCCCACTAACCGACCTCACAAAAGCAAGAGGACCGCTTATGGTAAAGTGGTCCCCCGAAACCGAACAGGCCTTTAGAAGCCTGAAAGAAGCTCTCTGTGCCCAACCAGTGTTGGTCACACCTGACTTCTCCAAAGAGTTCGTAGTCCAAACCGACGCATCTGAGGTAGGGCTGGGGGCGGTACTCTCCCAGGAGTCTCAAGGTGAGGAACACCCCATCCTTTATTTAAGTAGGAAACTAAATCCCCAGGAGAAAAATTACTTCATAGTAGAGAAAGAGTGTCTCGCAATAAAGTGGGCTGTAGAGACGCTCAAATACTACCTGTTGGGGAGAAAATTCCGGTTGGTCACAGATCATGCACCCCTTACCTGGATGTGTCAAAACAGGGAAAAGAATGCTAGAGTGACCAGGTGGTTCCTAAGCCTACAACCCTTTAAATTTTCTGTGGAACACAGGTCAGGGCACAAACATGGCAATGCTGACGGGTTGTCAAGGATGCACTCCCTAATATCCATGGTCGCTCATCCCTCAGGGTCTGAGCTGGGGGGGAGGATATGTGACAGAAACCAGGGGATGGTAATAAATTCCATATATAGGGCTCCCAGGATACTGAACAGTTTCTATCCTGTCTGGCCTGGGAGTGCAGCCTTATAATACATGCACTCCATCCCACAGTTTTGGGCAAGCGCTGGAACTGAGGGATTTCTGTCACCTGTCATGCTAATTAGAAATCAGGTATGTAAGACTGATTTCCTGTTTGCTCTTGTCTCTTCTCCAGAGCCTGGAAGGCTGCTGAACACAGTGGGGAGAAGCCCCTTCCCCACACAGGTTCAATTGTTCTATTCATTTGGCTAACTCTGCAAAAGTACCTTGTTTTGTTGTTGGAAAGTGGAGAAGCCACTTCCACCCTGAGTCAGGGAAATCTAAGTTAAGTTATCGCTCAGATGAGCAGCTTTTGTTTTGATGTGTTTTGTTGTATGCACTGTGGCAGTCTCAGTGCCTGGGACTGAATAAACCAGGCACAGCCTGTTTAAAGGAACAGTACGTGACGCCTCCTCATTTAACCTACCCCAAAAGACCGTGTTCTAACCGGCCCGGACAAGCAGCGGAGCCCCGGAGTAAGCTGTTTGTCACAGTATGTATATGTGTGTGTGTGTGTGTGTGTGTGTGTGTGTATATCTGTCTCTGCACAATGTTAATAAATATTTTATTTTTATCAATGTATTTTTTTTAAATAAATAATAAATTACACATTGACAAAGTTGAGACATTAGGGGGTCTGGCATAACAACATAACAGCATTTAGGATGAAGCCATTTTGTGTGAATATTTCAATCCGCCATCTTGTCTTGTCTCTGTGAGTCTTAATTTCTGTGTTTCATTTCTGTATAAACAAATGTGTGAAGCAGAGAATGGAATGTTTTCGCTCTTAGCTGACTTTATTGATCCTTCCTCATCCAATCAGCTTCCAATTGAAAGTGTAAACAGACCAAAGGTTGTGAATACCGTGAGATAAGCTACAGAGAAAACTGGTTCTCATACAATATGCCAGATGGCAAAATAGGCACATCCCATTTAACCCCATAATGGTTTCTAGCTGACAGGCAGTTATCCAATATTGTTATGTATTACAAAATTACATCGGCTTTAAAATTGTTATGTATTACAAAATGAGGTAATATTAGTGACGCACGAGCCCCCATTGAGGGAGGACACTTTTTAGGATTTAGGGTATAAATATATGGCATACCGTGTTTATTGTTTAGAGAGCTTTTTTTCAAAAGCTGTCTCCGTTGTGCACTTGACTTGAATAAATTCACGTGTTATTCTGTTTCAAAATAACCTCAGACTGTGTTTCTTATTTACGCTTTTCTCAACACACACACACACACACACACACACACACACACACACACACACACACACACACACACACACACACACACACACACACACACACACACACACACACACACACACACACACACACACACACACACACACACACACACACAGTCATACACTCGTGCACAGTATACACACAAAACGTGTGTGGCACGTGCACGCACCTTCGCACAGGTACGCGCGTGCGCACGGCCGCACACAGTATATAACAGCCCTAACTCTCTCCTCCTGTCCCATATCACAGTGTTTTCCTAATGTCCACTTTTCTACTCCCACTGCTTCTTGAAAGACGCAGAAGAGGAGGCTAATCAGTACTTCCAATTTCTTGTATCTACTCCAACTTTGGAAAGGGTTGTGAGTCTGCTCCTTATGCTTTTTCTTCATTTACACCTACCAACGTAAAATAGTTGGTCCATGTAAACTGTTCCTACATATCTACTGGATCCTTCTTTTATTCTCACCTGTAGTGTATATATGTGTGTGAGTATATATGTTTATGTGAGTGCATGAGTATGGTTGCATGCATGTCTGTGTGGCTGTGGTTACTTACTGTATATGCATGCACATGAGTATGTGTGTGAGCATTTTTATGCGTGTGTGGTTGATAGCTATCACGTTTGAGGTTTGGTGATTTTTAGGTCAAAGCACAACATGCAGAGAAAACATAGAGACATCAAATATTAAAGGGGTAATTCTATATGGTTTGAAGCAGTTGTTCGGGGCAAAAATTCCCCTTTGACTTAAAAAATGTCATGGAAGACGGCTTCTGACAATAGAGAATAAGGCCCTAAGGGGCCTATTCACTAAACAGTGATATAATCAGTGCATTTTCGCACGACTATATGGCCTATGCACCAGGCGCCGATAAGCCACTTATCAAGGCCTTTTCGCCAAAAAAGCCTACTGCAATTCAGTAAGCCCCGATAAGACGCCGATAGAAGCCCTTTTCGGCAATATTTTTTTCAGAGAAAAAAAAAATCGCCAAATGAGCGGCAAGAAGCCATTTATCAGCAGGTTTTCAAACTCGTGCAATTCTAGTACCCCCGATTAGCTTATTGAGGCGAATCGCGGCTCTTGAAAATCCTCCAGCCAGGAAAAGTTGGTAGGAAGGTGGTGAGAAGCTGTCAATAAGCGGCGAGAGGGGACAGGAATTTTTTTTTTTCCTGCATTGGACTGATGCCGGGAGTCTCCGGAGCTGATACCAATTAATATCAGCACTGGAGGCCCACGGCATGAATCCCATACAATAAAAATGAATTTACATGCAACTTCATTACCTTAGTGGCTAACTGCTAAGTCAATGAAGGGTTTAAGGAACAACAGCAGCTTTATTGGAGGCAGAGGGGATGAGTAAAGCAGGTACTTGGCCCTTCACTCACCCACTCTGCCCCTAATAAACATTACAAAATATACTAACCACCAATACACAACCCACCTCCTGTGCCCCAACATACAGTAAAAGCATTTAAAAAATGTTATACATAGGATTGATACCAGAGGCTGGCGGGGTACCCTGGGTGGTCCCCGTGAGTGTCCGTGCACCTCCAGGTGGTCCCTGGTGTCTGAGGGCCCTCAGGTGGTCCCCACAGGTGTCTGGGGGCCCTCGGGTTTTCCCCATAGGTGTCTAGGGGCCCTCGGATGGTCCCTGCAGGTGTCTGGGGGCCATCAGGTAGTCACCACGGGTGTCTGGGGGCCCTCGGTTGGTCTTCACAGGTGTCTGGGGGTCTTCAGGTGGTCACCGTGGGTCCCTGCTGGCCTGCGGTTCCAATTCTCTTGCAAATACACCTCCCCCCAACACATACAGTACAGTAATGGGCAAAATAACTATTATTCAGATATATAATAGCTCATTTGCCCATTATAAAATCAAACATTAGCCAGCCAGCATAAATAAAGTCAATAAATCGTTCAACTTACCCCTGCCATCATGAAGGGTGTCTTTGTCAGCATACTGCTGGTCCATGCCCTCCGTTGCCAGAAAGAATACAAGAAAAAATACAATCTAATGGCCCCTAACTTCTTAATCACCGTAGCTGTTAATAACCGCTATAGTAATTAAAGGGTTAACCGCCCTCCCATGCAACCCACCCTGGAGGCCTAAGAACCAACCCTGGACCCACTATACCCACGCTGTACCCATTGATTGGCACAGTGGTATACCATACCCATATAATAAGTGCATGATGAGCCACTATATCACTAAATTGTCAACCTAATAAAAATAATGAATGCCTAAAATACACAATAATAACATAAATACAGAAGCACCTAAACACCCCAACAATAAAAGTACTAAATAGCCTAATAGTACACATCACAAATAATTATCTATCACCAAAATAGCAAAATTATTACAATTATGTTATTCCAAAGCAATACAATTAAATAAACAACTATCCAAGCAAACTATTAAACAAATAAAACCACTAGCAAACAAAACAATTAATTAATTTACAGCACTAGCCAACAAAACAATGAATTACTTTACAACATTAGCCAACAAAACAATTAATTAATTAAAACCAGTAGCCAACAAAACAAATAAATAATTAAAAATGCTAACCAATCCTAAAATGTACTAAAAACAAGTCATCCAAATTCAAAACAATTTAATCCAAAAAAAAACAGAAATCGAAAAAATAACAATCAATAGAAAATAAGCATTTGCCCAAAAATGCATTGGCTATCACTGTATTTATCTGTACCCTAAACAGGCACAGATTTACACATTATCAGTCAATGGGCAATGAAAAACATTAAAAGAAACAAATACAACAACAAAAAAAAAAACTGCAAAAATAAAATTACATACATTCAATATTTTTCTTTCCTTTAGAAATCCCAGTAATTCTCCAAGATCTCGTATCGCGACGTCATCAAAGTCAGTCTAACGCCATCCACCTTGAAGATCTGGAACAGGTAACAAAATTCTTCTTTCTTTTATCTTCTATCACCGTTTTCTTTCTTCATCTGAAATTCTTTCTTTCTTTTCTTTAATCTTCTATCTTCATCTGCCAATCCAAAACCCAATTGTAAATTCAGAACACGATGTTCTCTCATCGTCTTCTTCCTGTTAAATGAGGCATCCAGGCCTTATATAGGGCCTGTGACGTCACATTTTCAGGTCAGATGCTACAGCTCCAATCTGATTGGACACTGTATCATGTGCCCGCCTCCTTTTTGTTTGTTAATGATATGACATCATCTCCAAGGGAGGTACAACACATCATTAAAACCACATGGCTATATCACATGGTATTACAGCCAATGGGATGGAAGACAATCCCATTGGTTGCTGTACTATGTGATAGGTTACATTAGTTCAAAAGAATGTGACATCACTTTAAATGTCACGTGACTGTGGGAATAAAATGCACAGGAGATAAAACCCCATAACGGGCCTGTATCTCGGGAAGCAGGGGCCCCCGGACCTCAAATCAACGAGGTTCTGCTCTGGAGATCCCCTGCTACAATACAATAGTATTAAACTTTATATTAAAATGTTTTGATCTCTGGCGAGATTTGCGCAGGGTTAAGACGGCTTTCTCTCTGCAGCAGAAAGAAATCACAGGGTGAGCACTTTTCAGAGAGGCAATCATCACTTTGTCGGTTACTCGCCAGTTTTGCAAATGTTGCTATTACAGGTATTCTGGGCTTTCTGCATACCGTATTGTATTGTATTGTATGTCTTTATTTATATAGCGCCATTAGTGTACATAGCGCTTCACAGTAGTAATACATGTGGTAATCAAATAAATAACAGATAATATAAATAACAGATCATGGGAATAAGTGCTTTCGACATAAAAGTAACATTTCGGAAGAGGAGTCCCTGCCCCGAGGAGCTTACAGTCTTGATAGCAACGCTGTAAAAAATGGCGATTTAAACAGCCCAGCGATTTTTTTCCCCCAGCGCTTAGTGCATATGCCCCTATGCATGTATTTATCATGCTGTAAGACATGAAGCCAAACACAAGATTCACTAAGAAATGAAGGCCATTTTTTTAAGGCCGATAAAAAAATGCACTATCGTTCGAACTGTTTTGTTGTATCAGTGCTAGCGCGCTATAAATCCTATAGCGCGATAATTGATAGAAAAAATTGCAGCCTGGAAGCGCTGCATAGAGATGCTGCATCTCCATGCACGGCTCTTACAGTGCAAAATTTGAGGGGGGTTTCCTGAGCTGAACCGCATTGATTTCAGCCTCGGGGACCCCCTACTTCCCGAGATACAGGCCCCGGTATGGGGTACCGGTATCCTCAGTGTTTTTAAATCCCACCGTCACGTGACACGTAAGATTTAAAAGCACAGGGGATACAGGCACCCCATACCTCATCCTTCTCTTACCGTGCACCCCAAAACTGGAACAACCTACCAGAGACTCTCACATCCACCACCAGTTTAAGTTCTTTCAAATCTAAGGCTGTCTCACATTTTAATCTGATCTGTAACTGTTACATACGCCCATAACATATATTTTCTTTAACTGTGCACGCAATGTCTTGTATATAATGTATACCCTGTTCATTTATGTAACTGTATTTGTAACCATGTATTATTTGTTGTAACTCTGTGCCCAGGACATACTTGAAAACGAGAGGTAACTCTCAATGTATTACTTCCTGGTAAAATATTTTATAAATAAAATAAATACCGGGGCCTGTATCTATGGAAGTAGCGGGTCCCCGAGGCTGAAATCAAAGCGGTTCAACTCAAGAGACCCCCCTGCTCCCGCACACTAGTATCAAGACCCCAATAAAAAATATAAATAATTTGTTACCATAGCAGCTATCTGCTTTGGTAATGAAGCTGCTTTAATGTAATTTGTAATAATAGTGTGCGGGAGCAGGCGGTCTCCTGAGATCAACTGCATTCGTTTCAGCCTCAAGGACACCCTGCTTCCTGAGATACAGGCCCGTTATGGGGTGACCCAGTGCAGTATTTTAATCCCACAGTGACGTGAGCAGTGACACAGAGAATATCAAGATGGCAGAGATATCTGAAACCATACCGGGGCCTGTATCTCAGAAAGTAAGGGATCACAAGACTGAAATCAATGCGGTTCAGCTCAGGAGACCCCCTGCTTACGCACACCTTTATAAAAAATTATATATAACATGCTTAATAACTTTTGCAGCTACCCGCTAAGGCAACTAAGGTGTCAAAATAGTGTTCCCCTGAGGTTCCTGGCTTTTGATGTGCTTCCCCTTAGGAGCCGGGTGGTATCTGTGGGAGAGACCATGGGAGGAGTTAACCCCTTCACTCTAATAGCAGTGTTAATTCGTTTATTAGATCATTGCTATGGTACAGTAGGGGTTAAGTGCTTCCGCTACCCACCTTTGAGCAAGTACCCACCCTCCTCCAACCCTTGTACACATTTATTGTCACTGTGGTAAAAAAATACCCACAATATGTGCATGGAATGCCACAATCACAATTAATGGTCCGCCAAATTTTATTTTGTTAATTTTTTTCCTTTTCAATTGTTCTATAAATCTTGCTTTTTACAATAAAGCCATTTTTTTACACCGGTAATCCATTTCTGCAGTATGGGCATGAATTTCCACAATCATCATGAATGGTTATCCTCCAAATTAAGCTGTACAAAATCTATTATAGTTTACAATGTTTAAATACTATATGAAATGAGCCAAACACATGGCAAATTTTGGAATCACACGTTCTCGTGAGACCTTTAATTCTACCTCTATATAAAACGGCCATTTGCTTCAGCGTGTCAGAGATGTTGGTAGTGAGGGTGAAACAGAATGGGCTTGATGGTAGGAGGTGAGATTTGATGATTTGGTGTTTTGTGAGTGACGTGTTGGTGATTAGTGAGTGATTTGTCTTTTGTTATTATATTTGTTTTCATTTGTTTTTGTCACTGTTTGTTTGAGTCAGTGAGTGAGTTAGTGAGTGAGTCAGTGAGTGAAATGGAGATGAGTGGACATGGGAGTGGTGGAGCGTGGAAGAGGAGTGGCAGTGGCTGGAGGAGTGGTGGAGGGTGGAAGAGGAGTGGCAGTGGCTGGAGGAGTGATGGAGGGTGGAAGAGGAGTGGCAGTGGCTGGAGGAGTGGTGGTGGCTGGAGGAGTGGCAGTGGCTGGAGGAGGGGTGGAGTGTGGAAGAGGAGTGGTGGTGGCTGGAGGAGTGATGGAGTGTGGAAGAGGAGTGGCAGTGGATGGAGGAGTGATGGAGGGTGGAAGAGGAGTGGCGGTGGCTAGAGGAGTGGCGGTGGCTGGAGGAGTGGCAGTGGCTGGAGGAGTGGTGGCACATGGAAGAGGAGTGCAGGTGGCTGGAGGAGTGATGGAGTGTGGAAGAGGAGTGGCGGTGGATGGAGGAGTGGTGGTGGCTGGAGGAGTGGCAGTGGCTGGAGGAGTGGTGGTGGCTGGAGGAATGGTGGAGCGTGGAAGAGGAGTGGCAGTGGCTGGAGGAGTGGTGGAGTGTGGAAGAGGAGTGGCGGTGGCTGGAGGAGTGATGGAGGGTGGAAGAGGAGTAGCGGTGGTTGGATTAGTGGTGGTGGCTGGAGGAATGGCAGTGGCTGGAGGAGTGGCGGTGGCTGGAGGAGTGATGGATGGTGGAAGAGGAGTGGCGGTGGCTGGAGGAGTGGTGGTGGCTGGAGGAGTGGCAGTGGCTGAGGAATGGTGGCACGTGGAAGAGGAGTGGAGGTGGCTGGAGGAGTGATGGAGCATGGAAGAGGAGTAGCGGTGGTTGGATTAGTGGTGGTGGCTGGAGGAATGGCAGTGGCTAGAGGATTGGTGGTGGCTGGAAGAATGGTGGACTGTGGAAGAGGAGTGGTGGAGCGTGGGAGAGGAGTGGGAGTGGCTGGAGGAGTGATGGAGTGTGGAAGAGGAGTGGTGAAGCGTGGGAGAGGAGTGGCAGTGGCTGGAGGAGTGATGGAGTGTGGAAGAGGAGGGGTGGTGGGTGGAAGAGGAATGAGCCGTGTGTGTGCGGCACGTGCATATGCGGGCCATGCAGCAACTGCAGGTGCGGGCCCTATGGGCCGTGCAGGTGCAGGCCAAGCAAGTGCGGGCCATGCAGGTGCATGCCGTGCGGTCAGTGCAGGTATGGCCAGTGCAGGTATAGCCAGTGCATGTACAGCCAGTGAAGGTATAGCCAGTGCAGGTATGGACTGTGCGGGCCATGCGGCCAATGCAGGTACGGCCAGTACAAGTGCAGCCAGTACAGGTACAGCC
Source organism: Ascaphus truei (assembly GCF_040206685.1). Lineage (NCBI taxonomy): Eukaryota > Metazoa > Chordata > Amphibia > Anura > Ascaphidae > Ascaphus > Ascaphus truei. The sequence goes on from NC_134484.1 coordinate 355,622,178, forward strand.
AGTGCAGGTACAGCCAGTGCAGGTACAGCCAGTGCAGGTACAGCCGGTGCAGGTAAGGCCAATGCAGGTATGGCCAGTGCAGGTATGGCTAGTGCAGTGTGACGGTTCAGGGGTTTCCTTCCCCTCCATGTGTCCCTGATTCTCCGCTCCTGCCTGCCTCTTCTGTTCCTTCCCTGCCTTCCCCTGCTGTTCTCCCTTCCTCCGCCTGCAGCTGTCCCTCTGCAGCAGTCTCTGACGTCATCCCGGCGTCGGCGCGCGCTCCCCGCAAGACACGTGCACCCTGTCGGTCTCCCGTTCCCCGTTACGGCGCCCCCTGCTCACGGCCCCCCTCGGCTCCCGCTCCTGTCCCCTTACCTCCTTCTCTCTGTCTCCCATCCCCGGCGGGTGCTTCTGCGGCGCTCCGCGCGCCTCGTGACGCAGCCTGTGCACGCGCACTCTAACCTTACAGAGGGCGCGCGCACATGCTCCTCTTCTAGGCTCTCTCAGACTCCTGGCTCCTCCTCTCATGCTCTGCAGGCTATCTCCCTCACTGGCTCACCTGTCTCCTCCTCTTCTCCTCCTCACCTATCCCTGCTGTCTCCCACTTCACCCTCTGCTCCTCCTCTAGCTCCCATTGGTGTTCCCTCCTTTATAACCCCTGTCTGTCCTTTCTCTCATTGCTCTGCATAGTTCTTTGTAACCTCTGTGTGTGCAGTCCTATGCTGGCTCTCCTGTGTTTTCCAGCTTCTGTTCCTGCTCCTGCTTACCCCTAGATTTCCCTGGCTTGACCTCTGCTGGTACTGGATTACCCTGCTCGCTGTTGCCCTTGAACCCTGCTTACGGACACGACTTTGCTGACTTCTGTGATCCCTGGACTCTGGCTTACGAACATTATGATCCTGATCTCTAAATCCCTGGACTCTGGCACACGGACATCACTACTCTTACTCTGAACCCCAAAGGCATTGCAAGTATATCTAACCATCTTCCTACAGGCCCGGCAACGCCATACCACACTTCGGGCACACCCTCACTGCTGTGGGTGCGTGGTAATACCCTTCCCACCTCAGTACTGGGGACTGGCCAGGTCTGTGAGCATACAGGCGTTACATGCAGGTACAGCCAGTGCAGGTATGGCCAGTGCAGGTGTAGCAAGTGCAGCCAGTGCAGGTACGGCCAGTGCAGGTGTAGCAAGTGCAGGTACATCCAGTGCAGGTACGGCTAGTGCAGGTATGGCCAGTGCAGGTGTTGCAAGTGAAGGTACATCCAGTGCAGGTACGGCTAGTGCAGGTGCGGGAGTCCAGCAGGAGCATCATGGCTCATGGAGAGCTAGAGATATCAGGAGTAGTGGAGAGGGTGAGAGGGCCAGTTTAGTGCATATGACCACTGATGCTGAGCAGGATGATACAAGTGATCAACAGCTTCCAACCCGCAAGTGGCGTGTCAATGTATATTTGGGAGAAATGAATCTCTGTGTAGTGCTGCAGGATATCCTTTGATCAAGTCATTTGAAGGTGAAGATATGTATAATTCTTTTAATAAAGATCAGGGTGAAATCCGTAACATAAACTGGGATACTAGATCAAATATTAAGTATCCTGGGATAGAAACCAATTAGAGCCCTGCATATAGCTAGGACAGCATACGGAGTCATAGGAAAACCCACCAACTTTAGATCCAGATAAACAGTTGAAGTAACTCCCAAGGCAGTGATCCCGATAAGGGAAGGAAATAACGCCCTACTCACGGATCACTTCTATTGATTGAAGCAACTTGATTCATCCTTGTGTGCATCCCGTCAAGCCAAATCCGTAACAGTAAAAAGAGTATAACATGGAGCACAGCAGAAATCAAAGAGAACTGGAGGCAGGATCAAATGTCAAAAAAATACAAATTTATTAGCACATAGTGCCTGTGAAGAAACTGAAGCAACACTCTGACGCGTTTCCCGTCATAGCTGGCGCTTTATCAAAGAGAGGTAGAAACAGGCAAAATACTTATTTTGAAGAAACCGCAGGTGATGCAAATTTAAATGGCGCATGCGTGGATACCAAGTTGCTACAAAGCGTCACCAAATAGACTTACATTAGCGTCGTTGGCAAAGCAACAGGCAATACAATCACTGAAGCAGGATCATTCCTTCGCAACCATTGCACAGCGCCTGCAGACTCTCAGCATTGATGTCTCATCAACTTGCCAACCATTATGGCTTACATCAGGGATACATTTTGAATGATGTACTTAGAGAGGTGATTGCATGTGTCCAATTCCTTTTCAACACTAATACCTAGCATATAGAAAAAGAGACAATTGGTTAACACAGATACAATAGTACACCGATAAGACAATAAATACTAAAACAAAAAGAGGAACCATATAAAGCTAACAAAAGACTAAAGGAACATTGCAAAACCCAATGAATTATTTAAACCAAAAGGTAACATTGTATTGAGTTGTACAATCCACCGGCATTCTTTTTGGAGTAGAGCCTTCTCTATGTCGCCCCCTCTGATTCCCAAAAATACTTTGTCAATACTTTAGCAGTGCAGCACCTCAATCTGCAGTAGGCTCCAGGGAACTTAAAAAAAAGTATTAAAAAAAATACGGTTGTGAACGTGACAATAAAATGTGGCCAAATGTCATTATATTGATTATATTGGTGTGCAATTGTTCAGATAGCTCATGATCCTGACCCTTGACATTAGTCATAAATAGTCACAATAAAGTTTTTGTACGTTGTGTGTACAAAGACACTAGAAAATTATTGTTAATGATATAGTACAACTTTCATGTATTCATCAAACTTCCACATGACTATGTAATTGTATTAAGCATTGACATGAAATATGACAAGATTGCAGTGTCTAAAGTAGCCATACAACAAATGTAACTGTGCTTAGGGCCAAATAACAGGTTACTGATACAAGATGTCCCCATGTCAGCAGCTCAAACTCCTGCAGGCATACTAAATAAATGTATTTTGTCATTGTTAATTAAGTGTCAATTATACAATTAACAAAGGAATGTGAACAATAAAAAAAAATATCATAATTTGGTATCACAAGTCGCCATAACTAATTGTAGGGAAGTATATAATGGTTACAATTAAGTGTAAATGTAATAACATAATTATATATGTTTTACTGTACACTAGTTAGTAAGTATCAATATAACAAATTATCTGCATATTGATCACAAGAACAGCAATATCTCTTAGCTTCGTGCAGAACATTCAGCATGGTATGATGCACACATTGTATTGGAGAACATGCTATAGGGAAGGACCAAAGTGTTAAACACTCACATACCATTGACAGATGATATAGTGCTTATTCAGAAAAAAGTTTGCCACCAATTTCATACAGAGCAGGGTCCTATGATTAGATAAACATATTATATATTATGCTTCTATATAGAGTGCCAGTATTCAAGTCATGAGTTTAGTTCCATTCTGTACATTAAATACTTGTAAACAATAGAAACAGAGATCCAGGGAGCACTGCAAATTCAGAGAACTGGAGGCAGGATCGTGAAAAATAAAATCAAATTAATTGGAGCATGTTGCCCAATGAAGAAAAGTACAAAAGCATCTCTGACGCGTTTTTCGCCGTCACTGGCGCTTTATTAAAGAGATCTCTTTGATAAAACACCAGTGACGGCGAGAAACGCGTCAGAGGTGCTTTTGTACTTTTCGTCTTTGGGCAACATGCTTTAATAAATTTGATTTTTTACTGACTCCAGTTCTCTGAATTTGCAGTGCTCCCTGGATCTCTTTTTCTATTCAATACGGCTTACCAGCGGGACGCACGCCAGGATCATAAGAACAGAAGAATCAAACATCATGGCTCCGTGAGTACATTATCTCTTACCCATTCAAGGGATTATGGACATTTCAACACTGTGATACTGGCTTGGATCTAGAGCTGTGGGTCAATTTATACCTACCTGCTGCACTGCTTCACACAGCAGGGCTGCAGTGTTTGGTTTCTTCCCCGCAGGCTTATATCTTTGATTCCGAGCCCCAGTGACTGCTACAGCACAGGACTACACGGACTGATACACAGAGGGTCTGATCATGTCTTATTTGTATGCATTGATGTCTCTTGCCCGCTTTTGGCAAACTATGCTCACTTAGATTTTTGTAGCACCACTCAGGAGATTCAGTTTTCTATATTCTAAATACTTGTAAACAAGACTGACATTTGAAATAAGAATGTCCTGTTCAGCTCTATTGTTACGGTGCTGTATATAGTGTATTAACCAGTTTGGATCTATATTCGAAACAACGAACATTGATTTTAATGTGTTGCATCCATTAGAAAACAGCCACTCCTGAGATATGTATTCAAATTTACAACCACCTAAAAAATATGTTAATTTTCATGTTAACCTCGTTTGTATTTTGACATCTAGTTATGTTCACTAAGGAGTTTTTCATTTCTACAGTACATCGTTTCTACTAAGCTATGCTTCGAGTCAGTGCACTTAGTGACAACATTTTCCCGTTTTTACACATTTTTAATTGGTTTCAATGGGTTTTACAGTATTTTAAACATGATAATACATTACCCTAACAAAATATAATTCTGCCGCAAGGCTCGGATATTAATGCAAAAATGTATGTCCTGGTCATTTAAATGGTTCAACAGTATATTGCAATGTTTTGTGAATAGTCTACTTATATATAAGTTATTCTTTGTACGTTAAACTTAAGAGGGCTGGTAATAGCACTGCCAATACAAATGGCTGATCAGAATGCACCTTCCAACAAGGTTAAAATGCAGATTCTTTCAAACCTAATAGGCAGGTTTCCCTGCAGGCTTTAAGCCAGCAGAATAAAAATGACTCCAGTTTATCACAGGAATGTGGCATTATTTAAAATTATTTTATGGCACAATTATGCCATCTTTAAGATGGAGTAAAGTACAAGGCAAGTGTGCATATTTAATATTGTCCGTGGCATGTTGATTTGTTTGCATATTAAAATGTGATAGTTGAAGTCGGTGATGGCTGTTGAAGAAAAAAAACAAAAGGTGTTGCCCATTTACTGTCTTCCAGCGTATTCAAGTAAATCGGCAACACCTTTTACGGTGTCTTCCAGTGCTGGAAAGTGTTAGATAGAATACAGTAGCACCCACACACCCAAGTAACATACAGTAGCACTGCCGTAGTAGTAGTAGTGAAGATGGGCCTAAATGCTAATTTTGTTGCTTTTAAATGTTTGTTTTTATAGTGTTATCTTACTTTTATTTCAAATATAGATTTTGCTTGTGACTGTCCTTGCGTGGTGCATGAAAACGACACTAACAGTCATTTTATTTACTTAGATTAAAGACTATTGTACTTAATTCAGCGATGGTACTGGGAGAAAAGGAGGTTTTCAAGCTTAAGTTCTCCTTTATTTATTTATTACATCTGTTGATATGGTAGGTAATTGTGTTTGCAATGCATTTGTGTGCAGTGACAGTGTACTGCGCAGGACGTAAGTGGTGGAACAGGTAATGGCTAGTGAGATCAGCCAAAATCATCATCCCTTAAGGAAATCTGGCAGCTTATTCAAAGCTGCTACTTTGAGAAAGAAGTATTAAGCCATTAAGATTTCTGTAAATGTTCTTACATTTTGGAAAATATCAAATGAGGGTCATTGGGAATCCAAAATAAATATACACAGTGATAATAGAGCTAAAATTACGCTTTGTAGTGAGTGAACCTGATTCGAATCCGAGTGCCAATTCTTTGTGACAATGGGCATGTCATTTGATCTCCATTTGCCTCAGGCCCCCAAAATCTATATTTTAAGGTCTTTGGGTCATGTGCTGGCTACACTACACTGGTATGTGAGAGGGCAAACAATATTACCCAATGCATTTACAGTATGCTCAGAGGTGTTGATGTTAAGCAAATACATCTAAGAAGCTGCATTAATATCTCATTCCCATATGTGCAAATGGTGCATTTTGTAAGTGTAACTCCTCTACTTTTAGCTCTAAGACACGACTATTGCCAAGGCGGTGACCTGAGTCTCTATTGATAACATGGCGTATGGTCAGACTGCGGAAGGAATATGGACACAGTATACGGCTGATACAACAAGTTTACTTGACTACTACTAACTTGTGTAACCTGTGATCCTAAGCTGAGGATCACTACAGACAATATGCAATGTAACACCATCCCCAATGATGCTGCGCAGGTGTGAATCAGTGTCACTGGTGCATTAGCCACCCAATCCTGGGTATGTTGGCTTGTGATGGTGCTGGCACACCATGAGAGTTCATTTTGGACTAACTGTTGCAGGCCTGTATTTCGAAAAGGTGCTTTGGTACCGCTGTGCTTTATAGCCGGTGAGAGTCCCCTCCGATGGCGCTTGAACTCTCAATCATGTTTTGACTGTAACTCTCTACTCTTGCTGTCATGGGAACACGTGCATACTCCGCAATCCTCAACCGAAGCTGATAGGCCTCAGGTCCGTGTAGATCTGATCTCAACATGGCTACCCCCCATTTTAAAGTTTCCTCTCCCTCTTAGTCCTCCTCTTCCACAGCTGTTATTATTGGCTGCTCTCATGTCCATTACAGTCACGTGTTCAGAGCACATTGGAGAGTAACGTGCCAGGCAATGGGAGTGTGTGGAGCTCATCACACAGGGGGTTACATCTTCCCCCTGCTAAAATGTTGTTGTCCCCATCAATCGGGCTAAAGTCCTTGTGGCACATGACATAGCTACTTAACACATAGTTTCCTCTGTAAAAATACAATTTTTACAGATTGCAGTACTGTTACACAAATGGTCCCTCAGCTCCCAGGGTAACCAATCTCTAGGGTAATAGATACTACCCATTTTGTCACACTAACCATGGGAAGCTCTGTCGACACCCCCGGAGATTCGAAGGTGAGTATGTCATGTGTTGTTGTTCATCTGAGGTTGTATTTCCTAATTTTTAGACCTGCTAAGGGATTGTTATTATGTCCTGATATGTAAAACCATAGAATTCAAAGAGGCTGTACTTTTTTCACACAACTGTAGATATATTCTCGCCCTCATGCTGGTACATTAACCGGAATCTAAAATACAGTTCCTCCCCACATTCAGTGGCATCAAATGTATTTTCTAACACCTGCAGGTGTTCGCTAGGGGTGCTACAGATGCAGCGGCCGTTATTCGAACAAATCACGGCGCCATTTTCGTGTGCGCTGCTGTACTCCACGCGGCATTAATGCCGCCAATTGCCCCAGGCACACGTGTTTATCGCGGTTGCTTTGTTTGAATTTCATGGATTGTGTGCAATTAAATGAAATTAATGAATTGTAATGTGTACAGTACTGTGCTACTGTGTCAATTTCAGGACTTTAAAAGCCAGAACACTAAAATGCAATTTACTACACTCGCCTGCACTCGCGTCTAAAGGCAGTATGGTTGGAAGAAATCGCGCGCCATCACATGGGTATTCCGAGGTATACACCGCGGGAAATGTTTCAATAACAGCCGCTGCATCTGTAACTGCATTTGATTCTCTAACGGCTGATACTATGACTAATGTGGGCCCATTAAGCTTTCCGCAATCCGGACCTTCTTGTCTTGATCTGAGCCCCCTCACCCCCATTCCTGCACCATCTGCGTGGTCAGCTCTATCCAACTTTCAAAGTCGTCGCCACTATGGGGAGTCGGGCTTACACTTGAAAAATTAGAAGTCTCCTATAGTAATTGTTCCCTCTCCGGAGGGCATGGATTTCTCCACATACTGTCCCATGCCTGTAATATGTGCCTCGGGGAAAGCTTGGGCATGTCCTATAGAGAAAGTGGGTATTTCAGGGTACATTTAATTATGGAACTCTTCTATCACAGCCCCCTTGCTAGCTAGGAATTCAGGGATCGTATCCACTATAGTGTTGTTAGCAACATTGCCATGGCCAGCAACAGGTTTACACCCCATTGTAGAGGGAGAAAGGGGGTGGCCCAGTATTAAAGGGGTTGCACCCCATATGGCCATCCCCTGACCTCACCAGAGAGACAAGAGGTTAACTGGACTGCGGTCCAGGGATGAGGTTTGCACCTTGTTGTACCTTGAAAATGTATGTTCCCCTGTTCCCATGTTTCATTATAAGCATGTATTTTAATGTTTTAAAGTGCATTTCTGTATCTTCAGTTCTGGAGGTCGCAGAGAGTTCATATTTGGCCAATATGTGGAGTCACTGTAGGCATTAAAAACTGGCAAAGGTCGACCCACTGAGCCCACCAGAACGGAACTTATTAGTATGTGTAGATATTAAAGTGTATATGTATTTTATTTTGGATCTGTTCTGAAAATGCAGACGCCATTTGCTAGGCTAATAGGTCATGAAGGGCAGACGGCTGAGTAGCCTAAGCACAGTGATCAAAACGTAACTGCCTTGATTGTTACCCAATGTCTAGGGATTAAGTATTAATCAATCAACAAACTCTGTTACCTGAGGGCATGGGTTAGTCTGTTAGTCTGTGTCTCCACAATAGAGAGTGGATACAGATAATTGTTCACCAATAGGCTGTGTTCAATGTTAAGAATAGGGTTGCACAGGTATATAAACTGTGTCAACCCTACATTTTTTAGTTGTGCTGGATTGCTGGAGTTGTGCTTCTGATACCATCTTGAATGTCACTGGATTGCTGGAGTTGTGCTTCTGATTCCATCTTGAATGTCACTGGACTGCTGGAGAATTGCTATTGGATACTTCTCCATTCCCCAACCCTAAGTAAGTGTTATCTTCTTGCCTGTTTATTGTACTATATTGCTGTGTTCACCTTATTTAAGGAATAAATTATATTTTATTATATCTAAGCCTCGTTCAGTTCAACCCAGATATTTGGTGTTCATTATATCTTGTCATAAGCTACCGTGACACCCATAGTAAAACCCCACATCTCCTAGTCCATCCCTGCAATACTGTCGGGCACCTTGGTAGGGTCAATATCTTCATCACACATACGCAATATATATGCAGTCTTAGTATTGTAGCACAACATTTTTCCATGAATTCGGGCCCGTCCCCATGGGGAGCCCACACTATACTTGCATCATCAGTTATATCTGGGCCCATTAGAATTAGTGCCTTATTACAATCCAGGCCGTCCCGTTGGTACCAATCGCTTAAAATGGCCCCACTTATTGTGAGGTTGAACAAAATGTCGGCAGGGGTACTATAGGGCGGTTGTTCTAGTGAGTTCTGTAGCCATGCCGACGTCTCACTGTAAAACCAGGGAACTTATAGTGTTTATCACACTAATTAAATACAAAAATTGTGATCTCAGCAGTGCCTCCGATGTAACTTCTCTACTTTTAGCTCTCAGACTTATGACTATTGCTGAAGCGGGAGCCTGAGTCCCTATTGATAACTTACTGATAATTTACTTACTCCTACGATCAGACAGTGAGGAGGAATAAGGATACGGTATATGGGGAATACAACCAGTTTACTTAACCACTACTAACTTGGGTAACCTGTGATCCTCAGCAGAGGATCACTACAGACAATATGCAATGTAACAAAATCCCCAATGATGCTGCGCTTGTGTGAATCCGTGTCATTGGTGCATTAGCCACCAAATCTTGGTTATGTTGGCTTGGGAGGGTGCCGGCACACTGTGGGAGCTCGTTGCAGGCCTGTACTTTGAAGAGGTGCTTCGGTACCACTGTGCTTTATAGCCGTTGAGGGTCCCCTCCGACGGTGCTTGAACTCTCGTTCATGTCCTGACTGTAACTCTCTGCCCCTGCTGCCATGTGCACACTCTGCAATCCTCGACCAAGCCTGATAGTCATAGGGTTCATGCAGATCTGATCTCAACAAGGCTGCCCCCATTTTCAAAGAGTCCTCTCCCTCTTTGTTCCTCTTCTTCCACAGCCATTATTATTGGCTGATCTCATGTCCATTACAGTCATATGTCCAGAGCACATTGGAGAGGAACCTGCCAGGGGGCATTGTGAGTGTGTGTGGAGCTCATCACACAGGGGGTTAAATTAGATTACTGAGTGCATTTTTTACATATTCTTTATTTTTCAAAAATATAGTTGTCATTTTCGACATTTTTTTTAACAAAAATTAATATACCAATATAAAACAAATGTCTATGGTTCCTCTTATTTCATATACAAATGAATAAAACAACACAATTGTGCAATATCATGAGGCGTGTGTCATTATTATAGGAGCAGAACATTTGCTTTAGTAAGTCACCTCCTCCATAGCAATATACATAGATACATATATGTGCCTGCTAAGAGTCGTTGTTAGTTGTTGCTTGGTGGACAGGGGCTTGTCACAACCAACACATTGGGGTATATCATTTCTAAATATTAGAGCAACATACTTTTTTTTGTCGCAAACCGCACTGCGATATATACAGTATGTGACAGTCAGCATCTATGTATTATTCTTTTGTGTTTCACTTTCCTGTATTAATTTTCCTGTATGTCTGCGTTGATCTAAGGCGTTATTAATGATCGATGAACATGTGAGAATTGACCCAGCGATGCGAGTGGAATGGGAAGAGCCAAACAATGCGGCTGCAAAGTGCCCATACTAGCAGCAATCGCTCTTCCATATAAACATCAGGCTTGCTGCCGATCTGTCCTATTTATTTGCTCTTCATCCAGTGTTGCCACACCATAACTACTTATTCCCTGTGCATCTGATGTGCTTTCTCTTTAAAATTGACATGTGAGTGCATTGGCATTAGATTTATTTTCTCCATTTATTTTGTAGTAAAACCTATTTACATGCTTTTGGGCTTTCAGATATATTGAATGTAACATAGCCTACAATCTACTACCATGTATTATATGGATAATGAAAGAAAGGCCCAATAGTCCCAAATCAGTGTTTGAGAGTTTTCCGGATGTACAAAAAATTATTGTAATTGTTAATCAAGCTATAGCAGCTGTCAGTACTATGTTGTTTCGCGGGTGCTGCCCGCATACCTGACCTGTCCCTTATACTGAGGTGGGGACGTATATGTGCACGCATCCGCAGCAGAAGAAGCGTATCCAGAGTGTTGTATTTTGGGGTTGCCTGGCCAGGTGGGAATAGCTGTAGCAATACTTACCGGTTCCCGGGTGTGGAGTAGCAGTAGTTGCCGTTAGCCAAGGCCAGGGATAGGAGAGGTCCGGAAGGTAGGGATCCAAGGAGGGGTCCAGGGGCGAAACAAGCTGCGTCATCAGGGGAATCCGGGGTCGAGAGCCAAAGAGAGAAGTCCGCCAAGCCGACTTGTAACCTGAGTAACAAAGACAATAGGGAGAGCCAGAATAGACATCCACAAGAGAGACTATGTCGAGCGATGTGAGAGAGGTAGGACAGGTACTATATACTGTGGATGACCTATGGGAAGCGGAGGCAGGCCTGGAGGAGCCCGAGGAGCTGTCCAGGATTGGTCCCCATAATAGGCCGCCAGGTGGTAAGGTTTAGGGTTAACTGGTAACCAGCGCGTGGGCGGGGGGCATGGCTTCACTGCAAGAGCAGTGAATAAATGAATTTGTGTCGGTACGCGCTCCGTAATGGGAGAGGATGCGCGCTCAGGGGCAATGGCTGCCGCCAGAGCACCAGCCGCATGCGGAGCAGCGGCAGCCTGACAGAGAGGACGGGGGAGCCCCCCAACCACGGAGGTCGGGCGAGAGTGGCGAGGATGGAGCCCCACAGCAGAGGGAGCCGAAAGAGGTGAGGGGAGGTCACGCTGCGACTGCCGTGACCCCCGAGTCCTCACATACGTATGCTGAAATCCATATGGAGTGTTTGTATACCAATATGGGTCAGAGTATAGAGTTCATAAAGGTAATACCGCTCAACCCCCTTATAACGCTTTGCTTGGGGTCCAAAGAATCATATCGCGTTATAAGCGGATCGCGTTACAAATAATGTACAATTGTATGCATTGTACAATAAAGTATTTAAGACACCAATAATCGTGTTGTAAAGTATTCATAAATATGAAAATTGGGAGCCACGCTTGCATCGCGTTATAAGCGGATTCGCGTTGTAACGGATCGCGTTATAACGGGGTTGAGCTGTATGTCCCAATGTCCTGGATACAGCAGCGGCAAAGCTTATTCTAACATTTACCCAGTTTGTCCCGCGGCAGATTCCAGGCTGGTGCCGAATTTTCCCGCGCGCCAGCAGGAGCCTCTCAGATCGGCCTGCCGATCGATGCCTCTCCCCTCTGCTTCTCCGGGTCCACCGGGTCCCCCGGGCCCCCCACCACCATCCCCACATCTCCCTTAACCAGGGCTCCCTTCGGGGAGCCCTGGGCATGCGCACACGCACCCGATGCAGCGTGATCGCGCATCAGTGACGCTCGGCACGTTGCGAAAAAAAAATGACAAACCCACGGCTCCAGCCATGTTAGAATAAGCGTGGTCGCTACTGTACATATAACGGCTCAAAAGCTTAAGCGTTGATGAACTATAGGGTCAGGAAGTTAAAGGGAAGAGAGGGATAGCTCTCTAAAATCCCACAGGGGCCCACACCTCCAAACATCCATCATTGACCTCTGATATCCACGCTTCAGAGCACTTGGTTTAAACCCTCTATGCTGAGGGAAAGATATCTCAATTCTGTATCCCAAAAACAATGGAAATGATTAGTATGGCACCAACAATAAGGAAAATATTAAGAACACATTGGCCAATCCTCAAAAAAGACAAAGATTTGGCTAATATATTGCCTGAACATCCAAAAATTATATTTACCAAGGCATTGATTCTAAGGAATAAATTAGCCCAAAGCTGTCCACTCACTCAATTAAACAAGCGAAGGCCACATAGCAGCGTAGGATACCATGTTTGCAATCGGTACATAGCAAGTAAATTTAGTGTTAAAACTACCACATTTCAATCAAATGTCACATCTCGGGTATACAATATTTCATCACATATCAACTGTAGTAGCACATTTGTCATTTACCTTTTAGAATGTCCATGTGGTCTGCAGTATGTGGGTATGACTACAAGATCCATTAAACGGAGGTTCTATGAACACATATACAATATAAAAAGGGGTTTGGTCACCCACAGCGTATAGAATTATTTTCTACTAGTTCATGAACAAAATCCCAGGGGTCTTATATGCAAAGCTATTGAAGCACCTATACCCCATTGGAGAGGAGGTGATCCATTCAGTCTTCTTTCAAGAAGAGAATCATATTGGATCTATGAACTTAATACTTTGTTTTGTAGTTTAAACATTGAATTTGATCTTAATGCCTTCTTGAAAGAAGACTGATACCTCCTCCGATATTTGTTGGGAAGTGTGGTCATGCCTCTCTCTCATTCTGTCTCCTTGTTTCCTCTGCATCAGAACTATTAACGATTGGAATCCGATAAACAAATATTATGAATATCAGGTAGATTTCTCTTCTGGTAATTGTACTTGATACATACATGGAACAATTAATATAATATATAAAAAAGTTTTATTCTCACTTATAAACAGGCCGAAGAGACAAATACTAACAATACTGTCCCTTATGACAGTAAAGTTTGGAGGTTCCAACATCTTATGTGATTTAATAAATAGGACAAGCCTCTATTGTAATTTTGATACAACATTTGAATATATTTGAGATCTTCCCACCATTGGTTAGCTTCATATTTTCTATCATTGTCTGCACAATAATAATGTATGTTTAAATGATATATTGTTAGTATTTAATGTATACGACACTACTGGTGGCAAACATTGATTGATTTAAAAGCATAGATTAGCTATGTTATCTTTCATCTATATTTGCTAAACTCCATACAATTATACAATGTCTGATTCAAATATAGATTGGGTTTGGAGGCATTATAGATCTATATAAACAGCTCTATTAGGAGAAGATGGCTCAAAGCAAACAATACAATTTGAATTTGCCAAATATATAAAATAAGATACATAAGTGATTTTTAACAACATGTTTGCAGTTTACTGGTTTTTGATATTGTCATTTTTTAAAAGATTTTCTAAGTAAAGTGTTGAAGCCCAGAGATTTTTTTTTTATCAATGTGTTAATATTGTACATGTCTTTAAAGCTCTAAAGCGCATGTGCAGACAGGTGCACAAGTGAAGTAGGTATATGTTGATTAGAAGGACTATATACTGTAACAACGGACTTATTTCTATAGCCATATCATCATACCCCTGAGGAAGAGAGTGCTACTCTCAAAACGCGTAGGGTGATTCCATTTGGCCCTGCTTAGCCCAAATTTTGCTCAGCATACCGAAGCGGGGACTCAGTGATAGTCACAAGCTGATCTATGGATACCAGAACCAGCTTTTTTCCTCTCTCACGAGATCTGAGAGGAAGAGCTGCGGAGATTTTGGAGGCAGTGGGTGAACACCGCAGACACAGACCCAGTACAGCTCCGTCGGGAAGACCAAACATTTGTTGCTATCAGCGGGTCTGGGACACAGCATACCGCGGGGATTGCTGGTTGTCTTTCCACAAATGAGAGGGGATACTCTCTAAAATTATCCACCACAAGCATTCTGCCTAAGTTTAGTACAGTAAGTAGGGCACATACTCCTTGCAGTGGATTGCCATTGGATGATATCATTAATTAAATAGCATTATTTAAATATTTAATATATGTTTACTATAAAACTTTTGTCCCTTTTAAAGGATACCCATAGTATTTCCTCAACATAGCTTTTTATAGTAAATACACGTTTCAATTGAAAATAGTAGAGGAAAAAGAAACAACTGAAATATTTAAATGATCCATTGCAGAATACCAATATTGGCAAGCACTTCTATTGTTAATTTTTACCTTTCAGGAGATTAGTGAAATAGCTCGAACGGCAATTCCAGAAACCATGAATTTATTACTTTTCACTTTCAGATTGTGCTGGCATAGAATTAAAAAAAAAAAAAACAACAAATAAAAAAAACACAATTTTGTAATTTTGAGTACAGAATAATGTTCCTTTTTATTAAAATGTAAATGACACACCACTGCATATCTAACTTGATTTAGTGTTTTTATTAGTTATATAACTGTTTTAATACCACACTAACTATTGCTTCCTCCTTAGGGTTTTCATTGTTCTCATATCCAAGAAACAAATTGATAATTCCGAAAAAAATTAAGTATTTCTTAGTTGTTTGCTAACTGCATAACAGCAATCAGTCACCACAGGGTTACCACAAAAGGCATCAGAATGTTTGGATCCCTATCAATTTCACTATATGGCTAAATATTATTGCCATGTACTGAAACTCCTTTGGTGTTATTGCTTGATTTTAATTGTGATTATAAAATGTGAACAATGTGGATCTTAAAACACAATTAAACACCTGCTGTATTTGTTGTGTATGTATGTGTTCTGATATACTGGGTATTTACATACTGCTGATTCAGATGCACTGAGAAAACTAAATAGTTTGAGAGCAAATGTTTGGTAAAATAAAAAAGCATAGGAAAATGTTATTCTGTACTAGTCCCATAAAAAAAAATCCTACCTGCATAATTTTCCAGTTGCATTATAGTAACAGATTTGAATAGCCTACTTAGCAGCATTTTGTTTAGTCAAATATGTTTGACATGGTAAATTGTGGTTAGAATTGCATATAGAGGCTGTCAAATAAATTAGCAGCTATATGACAAATAAGACCAAGCAGAATATTAAATCAATATTTTGCATTCTAAAGGTAGTACACAGATTAATTGACCATGCTGATATGATACACTGGGATATACTGTGTAGTGTGCACGAATTACCACGGGATCCTATAAAAAAAATGTGTGTTATGCTGTGACATATTGTATAACGCTGTGATACCTATATTAGGTGCATATATACACCACCCACTTGGCCATGTAGGACTTGTGGATACTCTCTAAAAATAATATGGTAGAAGGAATCAAGATAAAGAGGATTCAGCAAAGTATCGTTCCCCACACAAATTGGCACCATTTAAAACAATACTGCGCTGGTCTGACATGCTGCACACCGTTGGTTTTTAAATAGCTGCTACATTTATAAAATAATAGAATAAATAATCAAATAATAATCAAATACATTACAGTAATAGAAAATGAAACACAAGAGCGCACCAAGGGCCAAGATTTAATAAAAACAAATTGATAAATAACAAGTAATAACTTACATATAGGGATATATAAGTCCAGTAGAGCAGTGCAGGGGCAACAGTCCTGGTGGTGTCCTGGGCGCAGGGGGATGGTGCTGAGGCTTACTAGTCAGTCCCGCGCGCTGGGGCTGCCTGGCTCGGCACCACGTTGTTCTTCCTTCCGGGTTGCGGCTTCTCGCAGGACCCGTGAATAGTAGCCCGCCTCAAACGCCGGTTCCCCAATGAAACTCACTCCGGCGAGCCGAAAGAGTCTCTGGTTGTTATTAGGAGTGCTGGGGTTTGTATTCAAAGCATCAGAGCAGGTATATGCGTTTCAGGACAGACACGTCCTCTCCTCAGACCATACACCAGACTCTTTCGGCTCGCCGGAGTGAGTTTCATTGGGGAACCGGCGTTTGAGGCGGGCTACTATTCACGGGTCCTGCGAGAAGCCGCAACCCGGAAGGAAGAACAACGTGGTGCCGAGCCAGGCAGCCCAAGCGCGCGGGACTGACTAGTAAGCCTCAGCACCATCCCCCTGCGCCCAGGACACCACCAGGACTGTTGCCCCTGCACTGCTCTACTGGACTTATATATCCCTATAATGTAAGTTTTTACTTGTTATTTATCAATTTGTTTTTATTAAATCTTGACCCTTGGTGCGCTCTTGTGTTTCATTTTCTATTGACACCTGACGTTTGGAGTCATCCTACGACGGGATCTGTGGAGGAGGGGTGCCTTCACATCACATCAGCTGCAAGAGGGAAGAGTTGATCTACTTCAAGATCTTGTTAGGAAGCAAGAGCGCGGTTTGAATTTACTACATTACAGTAATATAGCTCGCCAGTCACTACATTTACTATAGAAATTCCCCCCACTGAACACTCTCTCATGATTGTTGTTCAGTGGTTGTAAATTATTATTATTTTAAAACTCAGAAATGGATACTGATCAAATTTTCCCAGGTTCAAATTTTGGGCAAAAAGTAGCACATCAGGTCAATGAAGAAAATATCTAATTCAAAGCAATAGGGAGATTTTTCTTTGATAAACGTGGTGCTATTTTTTTGCTGCACTTTGGCACTTAGGAGATTTTGATACATAGGGGGCTTATTTGTAAAACATGGGTAAATATACTGTCAGAAGTAGCAATCAAGAAGTCTGTTGCGAAATGTTCACTTCATTTATTGTGGCATGACAGGATACAACACAGGCACTGGCACGTTTACCCATCTTTCGTTCTGCTGGTAGCTGTTGACGAACGAGGAGCTGCTACCAACTTAATTTACTTTGCTATGTTCTCAACTTATGAGTGCATACCTCATTATCTGGAATATTATTAGCTATTTATTAGAATCTTATATTCATTTTTTGGAAAAAAGCTATTTTTGCATGGATTTACATTGTGTCGTATTCATTAAGCCCACAAACTGTAGTTTGTGATGCAATTTGATACCAACTGTGCAATTCAATGGGATCTGAAAATGTTTTATGCAAGCCAGGCAAACTTGCAAACAACTTGCGGATCGCACGGAAAGTCCCTGACAGAAATCTATGGCTTTTTCTGGATGGAGCTGGTGTGTGGGATAGAGAGAGCAGGTGGAAGCAGAGAAATGGAGAGGGGAGATAGAAAGAGAGAACAACGTAGAAGAGCATCTATTGACATATATCTCCAAATATATTAACCTATACTCCATGTGGGAAGACACCTGTGAACACACCTGAGATACCTAGAAAGAATGATAATTTAAATATATATTTAACATATTTAAATATGCATGTTTCCCAGGTATCTCAGTTGTGTTCACAGGTATCTCACCACATGGAGTATAGGTTAATATATTCAGAGTTATACAGAGGCAGCGGCCGTTATTCGAACACTTCACGCGTTGTATACCTCGGAATACCCATGTCATGGCGCGTGATTTCTTCCAACGTACCGCCTTAAGACGCGAATGCAGAAAATTGCATTTTAGTGCTCTGGTTTTTAAACACCTGAAATTGACACAGTAGCACAGTAGCACAGTACTGTACACATTACAATTAATTAATTTCATTGCATATAATTGCACACAAAGAAACAGAATCCTTGAAATTCAAACAAAGCAACTGTGATAAACACGTGTGCCTTGGGCGATTAGCGGAGTTAATGCCGCATGGAATACAGCAGAGAACACGAAAACGGCTCCGTTATTTGTTCGAATAATGGCCGCTGCATCTGTTTCTCAACGGGACAACTCTTAAATTGGTCTCATTCGCTTTCTATCTCTGGGAGAGATTTCCTAGGCAACAATGCTAGGTATCGCACACTGTTTTGGCGTTACAGTAGCAGCTATGAACTAAAATGGAGGTTGATGCTGGATAGGGTGGGATACCCAGTATCAGTGCCTAGTGAATCCTGGCATCTGTCTCCTGAGGTAGACAAGATTTCTATATCAGTTTGTGGCTAATATTTTCAGCAAAAAGTGCATGCAAAGAAATGAGTCCAATTTTTATGCATAGATAAATCTTAATGAATACAGGTGGTCCTCGCTTTCTGCCGTTTCACTTTCGATGAACAGCATATCCGACACTTTATAATACATGCCAATGGGCATTTTTCATAAGCCAAAAAGGCTTATCCGACGCTCATACATGATGCCACGCTGACAATCGGCCAATCACAAAGGTGCAGTTCAGTGAGATCGACCAGCTCAGTCCGTGTGAATGTTTTGTGGTGTATTTTTTCCCGTAACCATGCCTGACAAAAGAAAAAATGCCAGTGATGTTTCTGCTCACAAATGCAATATAAATCCTGTTATTTTGGAGGTACAAATAAACATAAGACATTCAGAGAAAGGACATTCAAATACGGAAATTGGCTGATTGTTGGATATCCCTCGCAGAACAATTGTGGCAATTCTGAAAGACAAGGTCAAAATATTGGAGCAGGTTAAGGTCGCTGCTCCTATGGAAGCAAAAATAATAAGGCAACGTGATGGACTTATTTCTGAGGTTGAAAAACTCCTCATCATATGGCTGGAAGATCAATCCCAGCGTCGTGTGCCCATACGTTTAGCCATAATTCAAGCCAAGGCTTTGAGTTTTTTTGAGGATATTAAGCACCAGCATGGAGAAGGGTCCACTGAGGAAACATTCACTGCAAGTAAGGGCTGGTTTATGCGTTTTAAAGACAGGGCAAACTTGCATAACATTAATGTGACTGGGGAAGCTGCTAGTGCTGATGAGGAGGCAGCTAAAATGTTCCTTGCTAAATTAGCAAAAATTATAGAGGATGGTGGCTATTGCGCTCTTTAATGTAGAGGAGACCTTGCTCTACTGGAGGAAAATGTCCAGTAGAACCTACATTGCAAAAGAGGAAACATCTGTGCCTGGTTTTAAATTTGCCAAGGACAGGCTTACTCTTATGCATGCATCAAATGCTGCACGTGATTTAAAGCTAAAATCTTTGCTTGTTTAGACTGTAGGGCATTTAAGGGTAATGCAAAGACCACATTTCCAGTGATTTGGAAGTCCAACTTTAAGGTGTGGGTAATAGGAAGCCTTTTTGAGGATTGGTTCACACACCATTTTGTTCCAACTGTAGAATTATATTGCAAGAAGAATAATATATCTGTTAAAGCATTGTTACTCCTGGACAATGCTCCTGGCCATCCCGTGTTCCTGGATTACTTGCATCCAAACATTAGGGTGGTGTTCATGCCCCCCAACAACCACTTCATTGACACAGCCTATGGACCAGGGAGTTATTTGTTCCTTTCAGGCCTACTATTTTAGGCGAAAAGTTGCCCAGGCCATCAGGGCAACTGAAGATGAAGGAGGTCCATCCTTAAAATAATTTTGGATGGGTTTTAACATTCTGGATGCAGGGAAATCATCGGTGAGGCATGAAATGAGTTGAAACAATCCAATTGAAATGGTGTTTGGCGCAAATTGTGCCCTGATTTTGTCTCTGGTTTCCAAGGCTTTGCAGAGACTGTTCCAAAGCCTACTCAAAGCATTGTGCAAATGGGTAAAATATCTTAACTTAGAGGTAGAAACAGATGATGTTGATGAGTTGCTTGCATCAAATTCTAAAGGAGTTAAGCAATGAAGACCTTCTGCAATTAGAATAACAAACAATTGCAGATGAAAAGAGGCACAACAATCTGTTGAAGTGATTCCTCCTCATAAATCCTTAACAACAAAACTGTTCAGTGAGGCATTTAAGCACATTGATAGTGCCTTGACCATATTTGATGAAAATTAACCCAACATTGAATGCAGGTCTTCAGTCAGTCAAGGGCTGTCCAACCTGATCATCTGCTACAGAGATCTGTACAGGCAGAAAAGGAAAGCATTTGTGCAGACTTCCTTAAAGAGCTTCTTCAAGAGAACCAAAGCTTCACGCCACCTTGGACTCCTAGGAGTAGTCACCTACATCAACCCCAAGAAGCCCTTCCAAATCCCCTCAAGATACACCCTGTCACCTTCTTCCTGCCTCCAATAATTAATATTGCTTAGTATTTAATAAATATAATACATTATAATTACTGTATCTCCTGCATATATTATTGCATGAGTACAATGTTATGGGTAATTGTGTGTTAAAATGGCTTGGTCAGTAATGGTGAAAAAATAAATAAACAGCGCAGAAAAATGTAATGAGTGATATTAAATAAATATATATTGACATAAGTGAAAGTGCAAAAAACAAGAGTAAGTAGGCACTATAACAATGATTTGCCACCTAAATACAAAATACGTGACCTTATACCAAAGTGAAGGTGACGAGTCGGCTGCTATCCACGGAAAGATGGCTCACATCTTAAATAACTAGGACAAAAACAAGAGGAAAAAGCACACAACTCATTGTGTAGTATGCAAAAAATTATATTGGTGCAAGTAAAAGGTGAGTATCACACGTGTAGGAATAAAGATCTTTTAGTTATGTTTATGTATAAACCGCAAGATGATAGGTGGGCTACGACGTCAGCTCCTCAGTCAAGCAGGCAAGGTAAACCTTTAATTATTCAGGTAAGACTGGTATCCATCAAATTAGTAAATCTCCTTTTGGAAATGCCAATTTAATTAACAGTGGAGTGACAGTCCAGTAAAATGCCAGAAGAAAAAGGGGTAATGTGGCCAGCATCAAGCACACATTTAAAATACCGGCTTTTCCTTTAGCTGAATTATCCCTGATGAAGTAAGCCCGTCTTACGAAACGCTTTGGGTAGTTATCATGAGTGTTTTATGAGTATTTGTATTCTATCCCCCTTTTTTCGTGAGCTCCCTCTTAACAGCGACTAGCTGCAGTTTTCTTACACCTGAGCGATGTCATCAGTGCGTACGGCAGCAGATCCCCCGCCTTAGTGCCCTGCAAGCTTAGCGACAGCACTGCTGCTCATTGCAGTCTGCTCTATAGGTGAGTCTGCACAAGTTATAGCTTAGAGTGGTGCTCCACGTTTTAAGATTTTAGCTGGTTTTGTCTCCTACAGTGTATACATTGCAATCGTAAGTGGAATCTGATCCTGTGCAGTTTACTATCTGTGCTAAGCTTACCCGCCCGACAGCTTCGGCTACATAACGGTGGTGCAATTAGCTATCACATACTGCCATACAGATCAGTCCCAGAGCAATTGTATTACACATAGTGTACTTGATGCTGGCCACATTACCCCTTTTTCTTCTGGCATTTTACTGGACTGTCACTCAACTGTTGATGAAATTGGAACTTCCAAAGGAGATTTACTAATTTGACAGATACCAGCCTTATCTGAATACTTAAAGGTTTACCTTGCTTGCTTGACTGAGGAGCTGATGTCGTAGCCCACCTGCGAGGGTTCCCTATCGTCTTGTGGTAGCATCATGCTGGTTTATGCATAAACATGACTAAAAGATCTTTATTCCTGCTAGTGTGATACTCACCTTGTACTTGCACCAATATATTTTTTTGCATACTACACTATGAGTTGTGTGCTTTTTCCTCTTGTTTTTGTCTTTGGTCAGGAACGTAACCCCAATTTATATCTTTGTTCCTATGGGAAGATGGGTTTCGCTTTCTGACGCTTCCCAATCCGATGTTATTTTCAATAACGCATTGTGTCAGATAACCCAGGACCGCCTGTACTGTAAAAACGGCATATTTTTATTGCATAAAATTGACAATATCAGAGTTTAATCGATGAGACCCATAACATTCAAAGAACATTAAATATTAGATAGCGTAGAAAGGGTCACTCAATCAAACAGACTTTTAACACTTCTGCTCCAAATTTTTGCATCATAGGTGGAATTGACTATATGTGGCACCATTTAGGGTCATCCACTGTATAAATTATAGTTTTCGTCATTATTTTACATTAGGAACTTTCTTTGCCAATTATTAAACAGATTCTTTGTCTTAGTTCCCAGTTATATTACGTTGTTTGCAGGTTAACATAACATAAATGTATTCTTAAAAAATATTTAGTAAATTGATCACTTAGCATTGCATGTGGCAGTTTTTGTGCTGTGCAGTAAGTGCTGTTTTTATGCTCACACGAGTGCAAGATGGAGGGTTTTTTTTGTTGGTGTCATGTGACTGCCCATCAGGAAACAGATTTTGGGGCAGTTGGAATAAATGTGACAATGTCATTTGGTGTGAGATTTATATTTTAGAAAATTACTTTGCGTGGCATCTTTCTCAATGGGGAATGCTACAGTAGCATATATAAATTTTAGACTTGTAGTATTCATCATTAATCAGTGCTTCCAGGACTCAAGCAGCAATTGATGTAGCCCTTGGCAATAATGTGAAAAACTGACGGATTAAATGTGCTAAAATTAATGACTGTATTGGATCTCAAGTAGGCGGTGGCAGTGCCTTCACAGAGGCAGAAATGGTGTTAAGCTTGTACTGTAACTGGAAGTCTAGATATGAAATGCAAGGAGGAAAGGACTAAATACTACAGTATATGCACAAGCACCCCAGAGCCCACTTACAAACTAACTGACTAACTATACAAGAACTAACCCAGCAAAGAGCTAATGCATGACAATGCCCTTTGTAGTAGAGATGTCCAATTATTTGCTAAAGTACTGTATGTGAACTAGAATATTCCATTTTTTTGGCAAACATTTTCATGCAAATTGTAAAAAAAAAAATGTGCCCAGCTTTAAAAGTCAAGGTGCAAGGTCACCTGGTCCTTTACATCTTGCCATTTATTGCCATTTTCTAGAAATGTCCCATTTCATGAAATTCGGGTGACATTTTGGCGATTTTGGCCACATTCTGGTTTAAATGGCTAAACTGCAAAAGCAATGTAAACTTCTGCAAAAATACTACATTTATGGAAAATGTGTCTAAAAACGCTGTGAAGCACTTTTGAAAACATTTGCACATGGCTGCTTCCTACGGTAAGCCTCTACTGGGGGCTAGGATTAAAAAGTACTTAAAGGAGCAATCCTAGTGTTTTTTTTTTTAACATGGGATTGAAGCAGGAGGTGTCCAGAGTTGAACCCCATTAATTTCAGCTCCAGGGACCCCCTGCTTTCAGAAATACGTACCTCCATAAAGGGTGCCGGTATCTCTCTGCCTTTTACAGCTCCCGCATCACGTGGCCCAATAGGAAGCCGCACCAAATACGGTCACGGCTTCCTATTGGCTCGCATTGCACTGGAGCTTTGAAAGGCGGTCATTTCGTGATCCCTGCTAGCCAAGCCGGAGCGGCTACTAGAACCACATATGGAGGTAAGTATTTCTGGAAGCAGGGGGTCCCCGGAGATTAAATGAATGGGGTTCAGCTCCGGAGACCCCTTGCTTCAATCCTATGTGATAAAAATGTGCCCAATCGGATTGCCACTTTAATTTAGATTTGTTGCCTGGCACATATTTTACTGGTACTTCTGCTGTAAATGTTTTGGGATGTTAGTTGACATTGGATATATTTCTTTGGGAGTATGATGGTGCAACATGGATAATGTCACTATTGAATTGTTGATGAAGAAAAGCACAGAAGATAAATGGGCCATCTTTACATCATTGTTGGCTAATAAATGTAAAAGAAACATGTATGAAAGAGGGTTACTGATCCATTCAATTCTGCTTTTATATATCCATAAACTGTACAGCAAAGGTAAATACTGAGTTATTTTTCCTTCACATCCAAAGTGAATACATGTATACCTGAACTAAGTATATTGTGGTTATTTAAAGAGAATGTTTACATAATCTACAGATGATCATGCATCTGATGTTCCCGAATAATTTATTCAATTCTGTATTAAAATGCAATCATTACCTGAAGTAAATTCTAAAGTCTGATTTTTTTGGGGGTGGAGGGGGGGGGGGGGGAGGGGGGTGGGGTAGTATAAGCATATCTTGGTAAACATTCTCCTTTTTGGTTTATATCAGTTAGTTCTGCATTAACAAGCCATCACATATTTATGTACAAGTAGCTTTTATATATTTGAAATCCATACGATATTCTGCAAATTATTTTCTTGCAAATGATTCTGCACAAGTCCCAGGTCCTGTATATTCTCGCAATCAGTTGCCAAAGTGGGATGGGACTAGTAGGTATTGTGTAGCATTGCTGTTTTATATAGAAACCTGAATAATACTACTTTTTATATGGAAAAAAGTTGCGGGATGTGTAGCGCTATTCAAATAAAATTGATAAATATCAATACAAAAATTCCCTAATAACAATATATAGTGAGGAAAGTATTTTGGGCTGCCAACTAAAAATCACTAACTACCCAAAGTGAGTGATATAACAGACAGAAAAAACAGAAGATAGGGGCGCCCTTAATCTAAATAAATTATATAACATAGATATACAAGGATTAACAATATAAATTGATCCTAAAGTGATTGTGCACATATACAACCGTGTGAAAGTGACTGGATGCTGAAATAGTCCCAAAGAGTTCCAAGGATGCAGAAAACTGGAACCAGCCGTTGCTCAGCACACGAAAAGGAATAAACAAAACAACATAGTGTGATATTGTTAAGGGACAATGCACCTTGGAGATAATTATATGGAAACAATTAACCGTATAAAACAAAAAGAAAATAAAGTGATTGAGCAAGCACAAAAATGGAAAAAACTATTTAATTAAAAGACAAAACTCTATGAACAAAAAATATTAAAAACTAAACATCCACTGATCCTGCGTCCGGCAACTATAACAATCCTACTTACAAGCTGCAAGTAGGTCAAGCGCATTGAAATATCTCTGGATGGCTGCTCCTCTGCTACAGATGTACTGCCGGAATGTCCTCTCCCTCTTCTACCCATGATAGAAGGGTTTGCGGAAAGGACCTCCGTCTGCTAGGGAGTTGTTTTAAAAGCCGTCAGACCCCTCCTGCTCGCAATCTCCAGCACACTGCTCTGCCTCTCCCTCTCTCGCGAGAGAAACCACCGTCGGAGGGGGCTGGTGCTGGACCGATGGCGGTTTCTCTCGCGAGAGAGGGAGAGGCAGAGCAGTGTGCTGGAGATTGCGAGCAGGAGAGGTCTGACGGCTTTTAAAACAACTCCCCAGCAGACGGAGGTCCTTTCCGCAAACCCAGCGGGTCTGGGTAGAAGAGGGAGAGGACATTCCGGCAGTACATCTGAAGCAGAGGAGCAGCCATCCAGAGATATTTCAATGCGCTTGACCTACTTGCAGCTTGTAAGTAGGATTCTTATAGTTGCCGGACGCAGGATCAGTGGATGTTTAGTTTTTAATATTTTTTTCCTTATTATTATCTCCAAGGTGCATTGTCCCTTAACGATATCACACTATGTTGTTTTGTTTATTCCTTTTCATGTGCTGAGCAACGGCTGGTTCCAGTTTTCTGCATCCTTGGAACTCTTTGGGACTATTTCAGCATCCAGTCACTTTCACACGATTGTATATGTGCACAATCACTTTGGGATCAATTTATATTATTAATCCTTGTATATCTATGTTATATAATTTATTTAGATTAAGGGCGCCCCTATCTTCTGTTTTCACTACTTTTTATATATTATTTTCACATTGTCTCCCATTCTGGCTTGATAATATAAATGTTGTATACATTACACTACTGTCCCAAGTGCTTTACATCAAATTGTTTAATACATTTGTCTCAAATCAGCCAAATTACAGCTACTTTTCAAAGTCACTTCAGTTGCTATTTAAAGAAGATATTGTGTTAGACTCCAGATTCATTGCATTTATCCAAGTTCATTTTGTTTAAATAATAAAGAAAGGGGGGTCTACATGCAAGCTCAAGCTTCTTCTGGAGTGAAGCACGTCTATGTGAAACGCGTGTCCAGTGGTGTTTCCGCATGTAGAGTGTGAGATATATTTGACTGTCCCTGTACCTACATTTTGCAAAACCATGGTCAGTCCACTCTTGGTTGGACGGATGATATACTGTATCGGAGGTTGGTCTCTCTTCTACCCTCACGCGGAAGACTATGGACTGTGTCAACACTGGACTTTAGTGGTATCAATTTGCAACTTTTTTTCGTATGATTGTACCTGGTTGTCTTACACAGACTGACTCATATTTGTATATTTTCTCCTGTATTTTATATCTTATATGATGGGATTAAGAGCTTATGTGTCTCTCCGTCTGGAGAAATAATATGAGGTTTATGTAATGAAATGGGGCATTACCACATGGTTTATCCCACATTTAGTGTCTCTTTAAAAGGGAACATTGTTCCCTTTTAGGTTTGCAAACCTGTTATACTCACTTTTCCTCTGCTCCTTTTTGCACCAACACTTTACCAATTCGTGAGCTTTTTGTAATGTCTGCATCTGAATTTAGGACTCCCAAAAGTGAGGTTATATATGAGTAGTAGTGACACAGCACCATTGATTTTTTTTTTTATACTCACATTTTATTAAAAAATTTCACATTACAAATGATAATGAAACATATGGGGTGGGGTACAGAAATAAAGTTGGGGGTGGGCACATTTGATTACATTGCTATACAGGTGCATATAGTCACCTTTCAATCTTGCAGTTATCAGATTATTATAGCTGCAAATCTGGGGGTGTTTGAGCAGAGTGTCAGGCATACGTCTGGGGAGGGTAGACAGCTTTTTAGCTCCATTGTAGGTCTTGTGTGCAGAGTGTTCGAAAGAAAAATCAATATGACCCTGTTAATAAGGGGGAGGAGGGGGTTTATAAATTTCTTATAAAGGGAGTTTATTTCGTTTCTGTATTAAATTACGATTGTGATAGGATTAAGGCTTTGGATACCTGTGTGAGATATCCAGGGTTCGTACCATTGATTTCTATATGTGATTTGTGCATTTCTGCCATCCTGTGATATGGATAAACATTTTTTAAAATATTTTTTTGAGAATAAATTATGGTTAATCCTGAGTGCACCATGAGAAGGATTTATTTTTCGGTGTTTTTTTTTTTTTTTGCAACTCGGGTTTTAAATCCAAAAAAATCAAACTACACTTAAACATACATATTATACTTGAGATAAATCTTCTTGAAGAAGAAATCTGGCAAAACTAATGTATTATATCTGCTACTACTATTTGTTAAACAATAGCGGAATAGAAAAAAAATACTCTGACAAAAGAGAGAAATAAAAAAAAAAACAGAGAGAAGATAGCAAACTTACGATACAAAAAATATATAATAAAGCCATGTACAATGCAAAAGACAATTTTTTTGTTATACCTACTGTATATAATCCCTACAAAAACAGTATACTGAAAATATTTAGCTCCTTCAGGATTTATGATCCTCATAACAGTTTCCCCACCAGCGTCCATTGTCTTTTTTTTTTTTTTGGTGTTCCCTTTTGCATTTTTGTTCAAATTCCTTTCTCCTGAAAATATCATTACCATTACACAAAAGAGAAAATGTGTTTATCAGAAATTGCAAACTCCTTTAGGGCCTCATAGGATTAATCACGGTTATAAAGTTTTATTAAACACAATTTTTGTTTAATGACAAGCTCCACCAGTCCTCCCCATTCTACACCAAGCCTGTCCTTAGGGTGTATCTAACAAAGCAGATTGTTTCCGACAGACTCTCGAGACAATCCCTGGTACTTTGTCATGCACGGAGATATTTTTCTTCCTGGATAATTTGAACTTCCTTAAAAATCACATCTGTTTCATACTTTATTTATTTGTAATTTAAATCCTTAAATTGAATCTTTCATTACCAACATCTGGGCTTGAAATTCAGCCCACTTGAAAAAATACAAAATTTTATTTTTATTTGTAGTTGCTCCCCCTTCTTTACTCAGTAGCATCGGTACAAACATTCACTGGCCAGAGGCAAAACAGCCGGGTATCTTAAAGCTGGGATGCCATAGCACGTGTAATGTGGTTCACTTGAATGTCCCTGAAGTGACTGGCAATTTGCCCAGAATTAGACTGAATGCAAGTAATAAGCTGTAGAAATTCCACAATATTGACAATTAGATATCTCTATACAGCAGCAGCTGTGTATTGTTCTCATGGTATATTCCCCTCAAAGCACTTCCTAAAAAGAAAGAGAAAAAAACAAACTGGCAGAAGGTTGCAGGCAGCAGAAAGGTAACATAGATTGTAATGAAATTTCTCATATTCAGATTACCAAGGTTGTTTCTTTCTCTCTTATTTTTTTTTCTAGGCTGTTTCTGTACGATTTTCTACCATAAAACAATTTCTGGAAATGGCAGTTGTCCCTCTTACTGCATGGATGTAGCCAACATTATTGCAACCTATGCAAGCTCCCGCAGGTAAAATTGTCTGCCCCTTCTTGTGGGCGGCTGATATAAAACAAGGACCGCTTCTCTCGCTGCGGCATTGTGTATGTCCCACTGCAGTGAGCCAAGGGTTGCAATAACATTGGCTACATCTGTATGTCAGTTGTCGGTAATATTTTCAATGAGAACACCCAACTTTCAACTTGTGATAGTGTGACCCTACTGATGCGGCAAACTGGTTATATAAAGTGGTGAATATCGTGAAATGAAGTGACCGTGACCGTTCTGTCCTATCCCGGAGCATCATGAACTTGTATAAGACTTTCCCCCCACAGACTTCCCTATATGTGCCCTATGACTGTCTGGATAGCACTGTAGGTGTCACTGTGCCTGTAAATGTACGTGCGTCACTCTTTGTATTGGTGTTATTGAGTGTGTGTGTGTGTGTGTGTGTGAATCACTGTGTGTATCTGAGAATGTATGGGTGTATATTACTATATGTGCCAGATCATACTGAATACATACACACTCATGTCACTATAGTCACTCGGTGTCAGTGCTCACACTGGTCTCAATTACTGCTTCTGCCCTAAATAAGCCAGACTATAAAAGTCCACAGAGCCCATCGCACAATAACACTTGAATCACTTCAAACGTCAGCATCTTGCTTCATTTATTATACAGAGAGATACAAAAAGCACAACGTGTTGAGGGTCTAAGACCCTTCACCAGGTGCACGCATTTGTAACCCCCCCCCAGACTATACCTACTGTATGTTGAATGGGTCAGATGGAGATGGGATTGCAACCTTAATTGTAAAAATATATATTTTCTGCAATATATTATATGCATTACACAGGAAAAAACAAAGGTAAAATGTTAGATTTCACATTTTTTTTGTTGTTTTTAAAAGCAGGCTTGCTAGTAAATATTATCCATTCATCATGTATATTAATACACACATTTCACTGTCTGACAAGCCTTGTTTTTGTATTCCCTACATGCTGATTGAAAGGATCATTTACTAAGAAAGCACCATTTTGTGAAACTGAGAAAATATGTCAAGTTTTCCATTGCAGATGCTAATTTATCAAGCTAATTATGAACAAAATGCAGCTAAATTGCTGATAATTTTGAGGCTGATTAATTTACATTGGTAGGTGCTTTAAAGGTTAGAAATCTAGTCAGCTTTCTAGCGTCATATTTTCATATTCATATTTCTTGCTCTCTCTCTTTCTTTCTATCTATTTCCACTTGTTATAGTCTGTTCACCTCGCTTCTGACCTAGCCATACTTTTCCCTGGCCCATTCACAAATCCATATTTTTAGCAGGGCCTCCAGCGTACTTTCTTATTTCTTATGTCCTACTTAGTTCCATGTTGTCACTGTATTTAAGATGCTGAGTCAGCATTTAATGGGGGTCAGATCATCTTGTATTCACCAGTGCACTAAAGACATGGCTGACACTGCGTGAATTCATGCCCCTTGGGTCTTTTGACTGCCAGCAGCTTGACATTAAGTCCCACAGGGGTAGAATGTACGCTAATAAAAGAAGTTAAAAAGACAGTGCATTAATTGACTACAGTGCAGATCTGCTTTCACAACCTGTGTTATCAGCAGAAGTACAAGTACAGTGTCGTAAGGAATGTAATTATGAAGCAGATTTCCTGAGAGAGGAATTAGCTGGCTCTGATGCTGATCCCTGTTGTAATGAACATGTTTCCCTATTTAGAAGTACAATGCAGTTTAGGATGTACTCCCCACAATCATAAAAAATACAGTAATCCTGAGCCTCATCTAAATGTTCTCCTGTCAGTTCTCAAAGCGTTAACTTTCAGCCGGTTGCTAAATAACATAAAATGAGCCGTAAATAATGTAATGATATGTATTGTTATGCTACATACTGTACACAGCACCAGGTGCAATCACACCCACTCCTCAGTTGGATATAATCTGGGACAGACATCAAATCCAGTTGCATCTTCCCAAACAAATGCGTGAATTTAAAACAAAAGAGCATGATTTAAAAGGAAAAAAAAATCTTACCTGAACTGAGGGATTCCCCAGGGCTCATTGGTAGTACCTCAATGTGTGGGCAGCCCCCGGTCTCGGAGCAAGGGTGTATCGGGGCAAACTAGGGAAACAATATGGCCGTCTGGGTCAAAAGTTGCTCTGTCAGGGGGGCCTTAGCTGTTAGAGGGGCCAGCAACAGGTATTTTTCACCTCTATGGCATCAAAAATGTTAAAAGAAACCAATACTGAGAGAAAAGAGAAGTTCAGATTCAGTGATCTAATACACTACAAAGAGAAAAGGTATATTTACAAACTATACATGGCACGAGTGACAGCTATTTCTTTTGCAATTGATAAGATGAACCAGATTCAATAAAGTCTGTTAACATCCCTTTGTGTTCGTCAAAATGTACTGCTGCATGTCCCAGTGTCACATTTCCATTTATTTTTCACCTAATTCAGTAAGAATTGTACATGCAGCTGCGAAGTATGACACATTTCCCATTTGCAAACAGCAAGTGAAGTTATCTCACAAGATGAGAGAAATAAATCCAGCGTATCTCCAAAGTGAAGCCATGTCAAAGAATGAGATGATAAACATCACTGGCCATGTGAGAGCCGAGAGCCGTTTTCCCTAAGCACGGAGGTAGTGGGGATGGCGAACATACTGTACAGTAATTGGAGGGTTTTGTGAGAAAGGTATTTTATTGTGATTTTTCCATTCTTCGTTTAAATATTTTTTTGTGGTGGTTCCAATTGTCAGTGAGCTGGGGTCCCCTGAGAAATGTTTGGTAATGGGCTCATTTTCCTTACTAAAAAAGGTTAATAAATGTTATATTGTAATGTTTCAAATTATACACTGTATGTAGCACATTCCCCCCTCCCCTATGGAAGATATGGCGGCTACTGTGTGTGTGGTGCGTTACCTGTGGTTCACAGGAGGCCTGAACCTCTGCCGCTGGGAGTCTGGGGTGTACCTGATTCGTCTGGTGACAGCGCCTCCTCCTGCAAGGGATCCCAACGGTGTGGGATAATCCTCTTACCGGAACAATATCAATAATACACACACTCAAGTATATACTAACAACCTTTACTGAACACAGTACAATTGATATCCTGTACCACACAGTAATATAGACCCAACCTGATACCACCACTGAGTGTCCCCGAAGTACATTGGGTGCCAGGCACCAATACCCTGATGTCCCTTCCCTCAATGTCAAGGCCCACCCAAAGTGTTGGAGATAGCTCTATCCTTTGATATGTTAGTGCACTTAGTTGTGTAACTGCCCGGGGCTCCAGCACCCGGATGATGCAGAAGAACAAAGAGGATCCGTCTGATCCAACGTTGTCATCCGCGATGGCGTCCGTCTCCGTGTGAGGTGAATTCCGGCGTGGATAATATCAACTTACCGTCTTTACCATGTAGATGGCCTGGTTCCAGACCATAGGCCACAGTCACAGCGTGGCGCCTCACCGGTGCTGTACCTGACTACAGTATGTTCAGCTACTGGGGAGTCCCTAACTATGTGCTTTCTATGAGCCACAACCTACAGTGATTCAGATCCTAGCTGGGGCCTAAGGGAGGAGATCTGGCCTACTCCCGGGAAGCAATGCTACCTGGACACTACCTGATCCTCAGAGGTCTCTCTTCTGACCGGCGTGGTCCCAGATGCGCCAAAAGTAACAATTGCGGTACAGGGGGAATACTGTAGCCCTATGAGCTGTGCTTGTTCACATGTCCGGCAGCTCCAGTGCATGTTGGGTGTTGTAGTTCCCTTGCAGGCAATTCCCTGCACTGGGTGCTTACTCTGTGCATGCGCGTTACACTGCGCATGCGTGCGCACTCAGACATGGCGGCGCCCTGCTATGGGAGCTGCCGGCGACCCGGTCACCTCTTCCGCTTCACTGCAACCCGCCTCTACAGCTCTCCTCCACCTCCCCGCACTAACGAAGGCGCTCACACTCCATCACTGGTACCCACACGCCCCCGCAACACTCGGCAGCTGCTGCAAGCAGCAGAGGTAAGGGGCCAAATGTGGGCAAAAGGGGTACAGGGTGACCCATGCTATATATATATATATATATATATATATATATATATATATAAAATATATATTGTGTGTGTGTTATATATATACATACACACACACACACACACACATATATATATATATATATATATATATATATATATATATATATATATATATAAATATATGTGTGTAACGGTGTTTCTGCCCCGGCCTGACCCACCCAATCTCACATTGGCCCCTGTGGTCTAACCGGTCCCCATTACAGTGTGGTAGTGTCTGGTGGTGCACCTGTTGGCTACAGGACTCCTGAGTCTCCCGCATGATGGTGTGTGGGGAGGACCCGTCCAGACAGGCAGCTGAGGTAGTGTGCTGAGTCTCACCTAGTTCCAGTGCAGCGCCTCCACCTCATCAGGGTCCCTGCGTCCGCATGGGGATGGTCCTAGTGAGGAACTCCTCGTGGTGCAACCTCCTGTGTAATCATACTCTCACACACAGGGGTCTTTCTGATTAGCTCCATCTTTATTGCTTGAGGTGGGCTAGCTGCCCTCCACAATGGGGTGTACTTAGCCCTCCATCTTCCAGCTGCTTCCCTCCGAAAGGTACGCCTTCCCTTAATAGGTGGGTTCCCTATCCCCGCAGGGATCTCGGCCCTGTGCCAGGTCCCTGGTCACAGTTCTCTCAGGCAGCTTGTCTCTGTCTGCCTTGTGCTGCCAGACTCACAGCTCTGCATTCAGACTACTGCAACAATGTTGCAGACCTCCATGTGCCTCTTACTGACAGAGCAGCACAGCAACAGGAACTCCTCAGCAACAACTCAGAACTAACTTTTAGTCACAGTGCTGTGCCTTATGTACTCTGGGGGCTGGCATAACTCTGACATCACTAACCATGGAGTCAGAGTTCATGACCACTCCCATCCATACATAGGGCACCTCACCAGGGTGTGAGGGCAAACCTCCATAATTACTGCTGGCATGTCCACAACTTACCAGGCCTTACTGTCAGCAGGAGAGATGACTGTAGCCATTTTACATGACCGCTACATTCTCCCCCTGGTGAATCCCACCGTCCCCGGCTGGGACCTAAATTTGAAGTACCTTTTGTCCGGAAGCACTGTAAAATGGAACACACATAATTAATCACAACATTACAGTACATAACTTCATCACACATAGTAACAGATACATCCTAACTTTGGATGATAACAACCCGGATTACTCCCTGATGGAGTATCCATTACTGGTACTACCATACCCTCTTACGGTGGCTTGCGCACAGCATGGCCCACTGGGCTTAAAGCAGCAATGCTGTAACCCTTTGCGCGACACTTCTCATGTAACCCGCCAGGATCCCAATCTTCTTCCCCTGATCCTTCCTCCTCATCAGTGCCATATCCCCTATCCTCACCAGTGGAACCCATCTTAAACTCAATTTCTCCCTCCATGAGGGGTTCAGGGACATACAGGTACTCCAACCTGTGGGGCGCTTTGTACTTGGCTATAATAGCCCTCTCGGCCCGGCTGCTCCTAGTCAGCTCTGAGTTCCCTGCCCTCCCTGGCAACACCCATGACAGGGGCTCGTCTGTGTCCACGGGGTCAGATAATATCCCAGGCCCCATAGGCTCTATATTATGCTGACATCTGAAACCATCGTTCCTGCATCTTCCTCTTCTTCTGGGCCGGTGTAAATTCCCCCACCACCCACCATCGGGTCTCCTTACGTTCCTCAGACCCCCACTCTAGGGAGTCCCCCTCCTCTGTATTCCCCCAAGAAGATATCCCCGCGGTTCTTTCCGAGCGAGGCTTGGACCATAGGTATGATCCCGGTGCCTTTTCCTCTGCCAAATCGGTTACATTAGGTACCCACCAGGCCATCGATGCCATACCCAGTTGCCCTCCACCCCTGGAACCACCCTCTGAAGCGTAACTGTTCAGTCTCTCCCCAGTCTGTTCCTCACCGGTTCCCTGGGACCCTCCCGACATTCCCAAACTGGACGTGGACCCACGGGAAAAGGTGACTGGGACAGGGGCTTTATCTAGGGCATGGGTTTGGGCGTAGGGACAGGTAATGGGCATCCGCGGGGTTCCGACCCGCTCTCTGCCTTCGGATAGTCCCGTATCATTGTGCGGACGTGCCGCTGGTTGGGCCTCACCCGTCTCAGCTCTCCTCGCAGCCTGCCAGCTCTGTGTTGACACAGGTGATCGGGAAGCACTGCCCGATCGCCGAGGCATTGTGGCTCTCTCTCTGGTCGTTCCGCTACCTCCGCCGGAAGTGACGTCATCACCGGAACCGGATACTCCGCCATCTTGCGATGGATCCCCATGCGGGATCTCTTCCTCCACAACGACATCCGCCGCTGGAAGTGATGGTTCTGCTCTCCGCTCCGCTCGGGCCTGGGCTAGGCCTTCCTCCGCCGTTGCCATCACCGGCGCCTGGGGAGGGTAAGGATGTATCTCACCGCTCCGTCGGCTCGGGATGGGATCTTCTCCTCCTTCCGCGCTGTAGGTCACCACGGCCGTGGGACTCCGCCGCTCCGGTTGTCTCCGCACAGGCGATCTCGGCGCCTCGAGACTCCGCTCCGCTGCGACACAGGTAAGTGCTGGTTCTTTTGCAGCACCGCAGTAGTGGTCTGCCGGTAGGCGCATCACCACCGTCGTTAGGGTCGCTTGTTCCTCTTCCGAGGAGCCGAACTCCGACTCGGGGAGTGGCACTCCCGCAGGGGACCGACGGTGAGGTTCTGGGTTCTCACCGCGGTTGTAGACCCCTCTCTCTTCAGGCTCCGTTCTGATCATTAGGAGCGATCCCCATTCTCTGGGATCAACTGGTTCGGTGCAGGCCGCACGCGGGACTTCAGCCGTCAGCATGGCTGTGTCCGCTCCCGCCTTGACTACCAGGGAGCCTCCTGGCAATGAATAGGGATATACCCCAATGTCCATCTCGCTCTTTGTTGTGCTGGTTACGGGAGACACTTTGCACAATGGTCTCTCCTGTTCACCAGCTCGCAACTGTGGGCTAGGAAGCTCACATCCAGCTCCTCCCTCAGACAACTCGGGTCTTGGCTGGCAGAGATAGAGACCCCTCCCCCTGGTGAATATTTGGGGAGGGTCCCACAAGTTAATTGGATGCCCCGGCACAGGGGCTAAACTTTTCACAGTCCTGGGGGGCGCAGCCTCAACTTTCGCGCCCTTATCCCCAACTGGGTGGGGTTTCTGGATTGGCGCCAATCCCGGCCATTTTTCTGCAACTTTTGCATTTGCAGAATTCTCTGCACTCGGCCCACGCGGTCTCCCAGGGAAGCGGGAACCGCCATTTTGGATCGCTCTGCAATCCATATTCGCAGCAGCTGCAACTTCATATTCCTCTATCTCATCCACTAGCCTCCCTAAGGACAGGGGATCACCCCGCATCCAGGAGCACCGCATCTTGGCCACGACAGGATGGTCAGGTATCGCTCCTTTCAGAATTTGATCACAAAAGTACACCTCCACCTCAGTGGCCTTAATACAATCCCCCTTTCGCATCTCCTGTAAGACGGCTCCAATCCGCAGGAGGAACCCAGGTAGATCCTCTCCGTCTTCCTGACGAAGACTGAAGTACCGCTTCATCAATTGTCCCATGTCCTCATTACCCGCACACACACCATGTGCGCTCTCTCCATTAGCCTCCGTCCGCCATTTTGGACTATCCGCACCACGCGGATCCTCCATTCTTGCGGTCGCCATTTTCTCGCTGTACTTAATAGTATTGTACATGGGGCTCCGCTCTGCGGGGCAGCCTCCACACCAGTACAACAAAGATTGCTCAGATGCACCACCACATGTGTACCTGATCTAGGCTGGACTCATGTTGCACTACCTCAGGCTAGGCTCACTCTCTTAGTGTCTGCTGTAACTCCTTCCTCCCAGTCTGTGCTCCCTACGGTAAGAGGTCTGGAATGGGCTAGAGTACTCTGGGGCTCCCATGCAGTACTGGGGCGTCTACCTCTCTTGGTCAGCCTAGCGCAGACCCTCTCCAGGATTCCTGACCACGTTAACAGGCTATCCCTTCTGGCATCCTACCAACTAGCACTGCCTCAAAGTGACTCGGTCAGCTATAGCCCGGCTCCAGACCCCTCACTCCTTTCAGGCCCCTAGGTCGTCCCTGCGAACTGACAATATCCCGTCAGCCCCCTGACCACCCCTAGGTCCGTCCCTACGCAGCACAGAGTGGCAGCAGACTCTATCCCTGTTTCCCAGTGTGCCTAGCTAGAGCCTGTCCTGATGACAGATCTGATCTCAGCAGCTCGCCTCCAAACGTAACGGTGTTTCTGCCCCGGCCTGACCCACCCAATCTCACATTGGCCCCTGTGGTCTAACCGGTCCCCATTACAGTGTGGTAGTGTCTGGTGGTGCACCTGTTGGCTACAGGACTCCTGAGTCTCCCGCATGATGGTGTGTGGGGAGGACCCGTCCAGACAGGCAGCTGAGGTAGTGTGCTGAGTCTCACCTAGTTCCAGTGCAGCGCCTCCACCTCATCAGGGTCCCTGCGTCCGCATGGGGATGGTCCTGGTGAGGAACTCCTCGGTGGTGCAACCTCCTGTGTAATCATACTCTCACACACAGGGGTCTTTCTGATTAGCTCCATCTTTATTGCTTGAGGTGGGCTAGCTGCCCTCCACAATGGGGTGTACTTAGCCCTCCATCTTCCAGCTGCTTCCCTCCGAAAGGTACGCCTTCCCTTAATAGGTGGGTTCCCTATCCCCGCAGGGATCTCGGCCCTGTGCCAGGTCCCTGGTCACAGTTCTCTCAGGCAGCTTGTCTCTGTCTGCCTTGTGCTGCCAGACTCACAGCTCTGCATTCAGACTACTGCAACAATGTTGCAGACCTCCATGTGCCTCTTACTGACAGAGCAGCACAGCAACAGGAACTCCTCAGCAACAACTCAGAACTAACTTTTAGTCACAGTGCTGTGCCTTATGTACTCTGGGGGCTGGCATAACTCTGACATCACTAACCATGGAGTCAGAGTTCATGACCACTCCCATCCATACATAGGGCACCTCACCAGGGTGTGAGGGCAAACCTCCATAATTACTGCTGGCATGCCCACAACTTACCAGGCCTTACTGTCAGCAGGAGAGATGACTGTAGCCATTTTACATGACCGCTACATTCTCCCCCTGGTGAATCCCACCGTCCCCGGCTGGGACCTAAATTTGAAGTACCTTTTGTCCGGAAGCACTGTAAAATGGAACACACATAATTAATCACAACATTACAGTACATAACTTCATCACACATAGTAACAGATACATCCTAACTTTGGATGATAACAACCCGGATTACTCCCTGATGGAGTATCCATTACTGGTACTACCATACCCTCTTACGGTGGCTTGCGCACAGCATGGCCCACTGGGCTTAAAGCAGCAATGCTGTAACCCTTTGCGCGACACTTCTCATGTAACCCGCCAGGATCCCAATCTTCTTCCCCTGATCCTTCCTCCTCATCAGTGCCATATCCCCTATCCTCACCAGTGGAACCCATCTTAAACTCAATTTCTCCCTCCATGAGGGGTTCAGGGACATACAGGTACTCCAACCTGTGGGGCGCTTTGTACTTGGCTATAATAGCCCTCTCAGCCCGGCTGCTCCTAGTCAGCTCTGCGTTCCCTTCCCTCCCTGGCAACACCCATGACAGGGGCTCGTCTGTGTCCACGGGGTCAGATAATATCCCAGGCCCCATAGGCTCTATATTATGCTGACATCTGAAACCATCGTTCCTGCAACTTCCTCTTCTTCTGGGCCGGTGTAAATTCCCCCACCGCCCACCATCGGGTCTCCTTACGTTCCTCAGACCCCCACTCTAGGAAGTCCCCCTCCTCTGTATTCCCCCAAGAAGATATCCCCGCGGTTCTTTCCGAGCGAGGCTTGGACCATAGGTATGATCCCGGTGCCTTTTCCTCTGCCGAATCGGTTACATTAGGTACCCACCGGGCCATCGATGCCATACCCAGTTGCCCTCCACCCCTGGAACCCCCCTCTGAAGCGTAACTGTTCAGTCTCTCCCCAGTCTGTTCCTCACCGGTTCCCTGGGACCCTCCCGACATTCCCAAACTGGACGTGGACCCACGGGAAAAGGTGACTGGGACAGGGGCTTTATCTAGAGCATGGGTTTGGGCGTAGGGACAGGTAATGGGCATCCGCGGGGTTCCGACCCGCTCTCTGCCTTCGGAAAGTCCCGTATCATTGTGCGGACGTGCCGCTGGTTGGGCCTCACCCGTCTCAGCTCTCCTCGCAGCCTGCCAGCTCTGTGTTGACACAGGTGATCGGGAAGCACTGCCCGATCGCCGAGGCGTTGTGGCTCTCTCTCTGGTCGTTCCGCTACCTCCGCCGGAAGTGACGTCATCACCGGAACCGGATACTCCGCCATCTTGCGATGGATCCCCATGCGGGATCTCTTCCTCCACAACGACATCCGCCGCTGGAAGTGATGGTTCTGCTCTCCGCTCCGCTCGGGCCTGGGCTAGGCCTTCCTCCGCCGTTGCCATCACCGGCGCCTGGGGAGGGTAAGGATGTATCTCACCGCTCCGTCGGCTCGGGATGGGATCTTCTCCTCCTTCCGCGCTGTAGGTCACCACGGCCGTGGGACTCCGCCGCTCCGGTTGTCTCTGCACAGGCGATCTCGGCGCCTCGAGACTCCGCTCCGCTGCGACACAGGTAAGTGCTGGTTCTTTTGCAGCACCGCAGTAGTGGTCTGCCGGTAGGCGCATCACCACCGTCGTTAGGGTCGCTTGTTCCTCTTCCGAGGAGCCGAACTCCGACTCGGGGAGTGGCACTCCCACAGGGGACCGACGGTGAGGTTCTGGGTTCTCACCGCGGTTGTAGACCCCTCTCTCTTCAAGCTCCGTTCTGATCATTAGGAGCGATCCCCATTCTCTGGGATCAACTGGTTCGGTGCAGGCCGCACGCGGGACTTCAGCCGTCAGCATGGCTGTGTCCGCTCCCGCCTTGACTACCAGGGAGCCTCCTGGCAATGAATAGGGATATACCCCAATGTCCATCTCGCTCTTTGTTGTGCTGGTTACGGGAGACACTTTGCACAATGGTCTCTCCTGTTCACCAGCTCGCAACTGTGGGCTAGGAAGCTCACATCCAGCTCCTCCCTCAGACAACTCGGGTCTTGGCTGGCAGAGATAGAGACCCCTCCCCCTGGTGAATATTTGGGGAGGGTCCCACGAGTTAATTGGATGCCCCGGCACAGGGGCTAAACTTTTCACAGTCCTGGGGGGCGCAGCCTCAACTTTCGCGCCCTTATCCCCAACTGGGTGGGGTTTCTGGATTGGCGCCAATCCCGGCC
This sequence comes from Ascaphus truei, assembly GCF_040206685.1. Classification (NCBI taxonomy): domain Eukaryota; kingdom Metazoa; phylum Chordata; class Amphibia; order Anura; family Ascaphidae; genus Ascaphus; species Ascaphus truei. Next base: position 355,662,284 of record NC_134484.1, read on the forward strand.
ATTTTTCTGCAACTTTTGCATTTGCAGAATTCTCTGCACTCGGCCACGCGGTCTCCCAGGGAAGCGGGAACCGCCATTTTGGATCGCTCTGCAATCCATATTCGCAGCAGCTGCAACTTCATATTCCTCTATCTCATCCACTAGCCTCCCTAAGGACAGGGGATCACCCCGCATCCAGGAGCACCGCATCTTGGCCACGACAGGATGGTCAGGTATCGCTCCTTTCAGAATTTGATCACAAAAGTACACCTCCACCTCAGTGGCCTTAATACAATCCCCCTTTTGCATCTCCTGTAAGACGGCTCCAATCCGCAGGATGAACCCAGGTAGATCCTCTCCGTCTTCCTGACGAAGACTGAAGTACCGCTTCATCAATTGTCCCATGTCCTCATTACCCGCACACACACCATGTGCGCTCTCTCCATTAGCCTCCGTCCGCCATTTTGGACTATCCGCACCACGCGGATCCTCCATTCTTGCGGTCGCCATTTTCTCGCTGTACTTAATAGTATTGTACATGGGGCTCCGCTCTGCGGGGCAGCCTCCACACCAGTACAACAAAGATTGCTCAGATGCACCACCACATGTGTACCTGATCTAGGCTGGACTCATGTTGCACTACCTCAGGCTAGGCTCACTCTCTTAGTGTCTGCTGTAACTCCTTCCTCCCAGTCTGTGCTCCCTACGGTAAGAGGTCTGGAATGGGCTAGAGTACTCTGGGGCTCCCATGCAGTACTGGGGCGTCTACCTCTCTTGGTCAGCCTAGCGCAGACCCTCTCCAGGATTCCTGACCACGTTAACAGGCTATCCCTTCTGGCATCCTACCAACTAGCACTGCCTCAAAGTGACTCGGTCAGCTATAGCCCGGCTCCAGACCCCTCACTCCTTTCAGGCCCCTAGGTCGTCCCTGCGAACTGACAATATCCCGTCAGCCCCCTGACCACCCCTAGGTCCGTCCCTACGCAGCACAGAGTGGCAGCAGACTCTATCCCTGTTTCCCAGTGTGCCTAGCTAGAGCCTGTCCTGATGACAGATCTGATCTCAGCAGCTCGCCTCCAAACGTAACGGTGTTTCTGCCCCGGCCTGACCCACCCAATCTCACATTGGCCCCTGTGGTCTAACCGGTCCCCATTACAGTGTGGTAGTGTCTGGTGGTGCACCTGTTGGCTACAGGACTCCTGAGTCTCCCGCATGATGGTGTGTGGGGAGGACCCGTCCAGACAGGCAGCTGAGGTAGTGTGCTGAGTCTCACCTAGTTCCAGTGCAGCGCCTCCACTTCATCAGGGTCCCTGCGTCCGCATGGGGATGGTCCTGGTGAGGAACTCCATGGTGGTGCAACCTCCTGTGTAATCATACTCTCACACACAGGGGTCTTTCTGATTAGCTCCATCTTTATTGCTTGAGGTGGGCTAGCTGCCCTCCACAATGGGGTGTACTTAGCCCTCCATCTTCCAGCTGCTTCCCTCCGAAAGGTACGCCTTCCCTTAATAGGTGGGTTCCCTATCCCCGCAGGGATCTCGGCCCTGTGCCAGGTCCCTGGTCACAGTTCTCTCAGGCAGCTTGTCTCTGTCTGCCTTGTGCTGCCAGACTCACAGCTCTGCATTCAGACTACTGCAACAATGTTGCAGACCTCCATGTGCCTCTTACTGACAGAGCAGCACAGCAACAGGAACTCCTCAGCAACAACTCAGAACTAACTTTTAGTCACAGTGCTGTGCCTTATGTACTCTGGGGGCTGGCATAACTCTGACATCACTAACCATGGAGTCATAGTTCATGACCACTCCCATCCATACATAGGGCACCTCACCAGGGTGTGAGAGCAAACCTCCATAATTACTGCTGGCATGCCCACAACTTACCAGGCCTTACTGTCAGCAGGAGAGATGACTGTAGCCATTTTACATGACCGCTACATATATATATATATATATATATATATATATATATATATATATATATATATATATATATATATATATATACATACTGTATATACACACACACACACACACACACACACACACAAAGCTATTATTATATAAATAGCATGTAAGGCTTATATGTATGCATGTAGGATATAGTGCCTGGTGTTGTGCAAACACTTAAACATTTCCAAATGGTTCTGCAGCTCTCTAAAAGGTATAAAACAAACCACTGATATAGTCAGCATCTAGGGTGAATTTACTACAGTACTGGAGGTGAAGAAAGTGTAACACAAATCTCTCAAGTGGCCTGGTGGTAATCACTCTTATTGAATAACTTGTGCATACTTCATTTGGTGGTAAATGCTCATTTACATATAGATTTGCATATTTGAGAACCTTTCCCCTCTTCACCATAATAATGTCAATATCGAATAACATGAAGCCATCTTTATCCTTTCTTAGTGATAACATTCGCCTTAGGACAATCTTCCAACTTTATCAAATTGGGCCCTGTGAGAGTACCCAGCAGTTTTGATGGAGGAGCCATCATTACGACTGCAGCGGGCCCTGGACTTACCGAGGCCCCGTGCTCTCCCTCGGGACCTTATCTGTGGAGCGGATGTCAGGACCCCGCAGGTGCGCTTCCTCCAACCCCTCCACCGCAGCAACTGCTGGGCTATGGGAAAGGGTAGAGGCTCCATGATTTTGAAAGCCAGTCCTGAAGACAGGGCAGTAAAGAAACCACACAGAAATATTTTACCTTTTTGTCGCTTGCTCAGCAATGCACTAGTGGACATTTCAAAAAGAAATCTTAGCTAGCACTCACCATTAGATGCAGAGAAGTGTATTTGTTTTCAAACACAAACTGAATAAATTGTCAATGTCAGGCTCATATATGTAGTATCATAAAGTACCAAAAAAAGTGAATGAAGCACGCACCAAAGGTTGTGAATTATAATAATAATGAGAAATCGTGAACGGTGTAAAACACAAAAACCCAATAAGGCCCTATTAAATAGATACATACATGACCTGAGTGTAGGAAATATATATATATACTCTTTGATAAAGCACCCTGCGTGTGAAACGCGTTAGAGTGGCAATATCAGTATTTTTTTGTCCATGTTTTTAACGTAAATAAATCCTTTATTATCTCTAACCAAGACTGAAGCTGTGCACCGGTAAGTTAATAATAATAATAATAATAATAATAATAATAATAATAATAGCATGTTCTTGTATAGCGCTGCTAATTGTACGCAGCACTTTACAGAGACATTTTGCAGGCACAGGTCCCTAAGCTTACAATCTATGTTTTTGGTGCCTGAGGCACAGGGAGATAAAGTGACTTGCCCAAGGTCACAAGGAGCCGACACCGGGAATTGAACCAGTCAGTGTCTTTACTCACTGAGCCACTCCTTCTCCCAAGTTGGTCTCCTTTACCAGATACTGCGTGGGTGGATGGCGTCCAAGTTCCAACTGGTGGGGGATGAAATCAAGGTCCGAGGGGACCAGGGGATGGTATATAGCCACCGTTGAAAATGGTAGAACTCTCGGACCTTGATTTCATCCCCCACCAGTTGGAACTTGGATCAATTGTCTATACTACGAGTTGTGTGCTTTTCTTGGTTTTTCTATTTCATAAAGCAATACAGCAAAGACTTCCAAGTGCAAGCCTCTCCAGGATCATAAAAAAAAGAAAGATACAGTATACATATTGCAAAAAAAGCTAATATATAAGGTTAGTGCTTAAAAAGTGTTATAAACTGCCCACTCCTGTGGTGTCAGAAAAAAGCAGGCATTTTCAGTATTGTGTCGGGTCTTGATCTTTTCTTTTAGGGCGTTTGTATACTTTGAACTCCCAAAGATTATGTTCAAAAAGAAGAGGTAGACAGAGTGCAAAACTATTTCTAAAAGTAAAATACACTAGAGCAGTTGACATAGTAAACTCACATGTAGATATAAAAGCAGTGTGACCACTCTGGGTCTAAGGCCTCGGCCAGGGTGGCGCTGGGCGGGCGCACTCACGCTTGCAACTATGAAACACATTGAGGCAATGTGTGTGGCCAGCGTGAGCAAGCACCTGCTTGGTGCTTAGCTGCTTGCAGAGCAAGCATATTTGAATTTGTCGTCTGCAATCGCGTCACGTGAACGGTTCACCCAAGGAAGGCAAACCAGCTCCGTGACGTCATGGCTGCGTCCCCGTATCGCCTCCCCCGCTCGCGCACCTAGCCAGCCACAAACCTCCCAGCCAAGCGTGACATCACCGCGCATGAGCGCTGGCGCGCTAGCTCCCTGCCTGGCCGCAGCCTCAGGATGCGCCGTGCTGAACACTCATTCCTGCAGTTGCCGGCTTCTCCTTTGTTGATCCGTAGTCACACTTCCGGGTAGCTGATGTCACCGAGGGGGACGGGATCATGGAGGTTCTGATTATGGCTTTCACTTGCAGGAGTGGAGGGACCACAATGGGGGTGTAAAGATTCCCACCCTACGTGCTTTACTCAGATATGTGAGCTTCTTCAGGGGTAAGGCATCATAAAGCAACTCGTAGCAATACTTCCTTTAGGGAAACCTTAAGTTAGCAAAATGGCCAAACTTATTTATCAGAAATGTTCCAGTCTAGAGATGATCGCATTCTTTGCTGAAATTCAGCAACCAGGCAAAATGTGCAGTTATATTTCCAAAAACATCACACAAAAATGGTAAGCTTCGCTAAATTTGTAGAACGTTTTCAGTGTCCTTATAACGTAACAGTTATGGAATAGGTCCCAGCACGCCAGGGACCTTGTGATGCACCAGATATGTGATTTTCTAGGTTGGGATCTGGCTGACCACTCTGACGATGCAAAGTTAAAACGCAAATATGAAGACATTTACATATCTGTATTCCAGACCCCAGCTACATACAGTACAATTATTAATGCAGTACAGAGAATATATATAGGTAGCATGCAGTCACTGTTATAGTGTTGGTAGCTTTATTGTGCTCTATAGAAAATGATTGTGTGAACGGTTGGCCATGTCATATTGATTGAATAAAAAGAAACAATGTTCTGGAATAATTAGAGCTAAATAATATATCAACATTATATGCAGAATTGTACTGCAAAGCTTCCAGACTCATCAGATGATTGCTGCATTCAGAGGCAAAACAGTGCTACAATGCGCAAATGTAAGATGGCTTCTTTAGCCATCTGCAGAATATCAGAGTTTGCTGCCTGATGGCACGTGGGCTGCCAAAGCTTCTAAAGGCTTTGGCGTCCATTTGCAAACTGTCCATCTGCTGCATGGCACAAGTGACAGCTGATTCTCTCGCAATTGGTAAGATGAACTAGACCTAAGTCATTCAGTCACAGGCTCTAATCACCGAAATTTCCTCCTTTGGGCTTGATTAGTCGATTAGCCCGACACATGAGATGTACTGCATGGTTTTACATGATCCTTAATAACAGAAGAAAGACCAGTGTTGTAGATGGTCTCTAACACCCCAAGGCAGGCAGATTTGCTTCCAGAGATAAAAGCATATTGGCAATGTTTAAAGCATATTGGGACATAATAATAATCTAAAGACCTCAGTATGAATTCAGACATTTGACCAGATGTCTGTCTCACAATCCTACCATGGCTAAAATACAGTATTTGCTCAATGGCAAGTCACACTTCTATGTATTTCTCACTAGCACATCGTAGTTCCTCTCCCACTGAAATTATCTACCACATAAATAAGGCTACTTCTCTTTTTGATTTCAACACTTAGCTTTTTTTTCTTCTGCTTCTGACAAGCTCCAACTATCTGAATTTTATTTGACATATCAATGACCCTTCTATAATCCAGAACACTCATCTATTCTTTTCTTCTTTCGTGTTTACATTTAACGTACAGTACTTGTAAAACAGCAACAAACCTGGATTCATGGGGATACATCTGTTTCATTTCCTTTGCCTCTGGCTACTTTGTAAATGTTGCCCAGTCTCCCCCTTTCTCTCACTGGCCCCTATTCAATATACTGTGAAGCCACCTTGCAGGGCCCATTATCACAATATGTATGTGTCTGTATCACTGTATCATTTTTCTTTTAACCTTGGTTAGAATTTACGTACTATGGTGACTGCAGCAGAACATTCTCATTCAGCTCTCATTCACTTTTGTGGCTATAGGAAACAAAATAGCATCTTTCTTCATTACCTTTTCAAAATGGTGTGAAGCCATATTTTTCACAAATATTTTGCAGTGAGTTTTATATGTGGATAATGAGGGATTGAGAAAATAGGGGAAGAGAAGGGAAGTTGGGGATTCCACTAACAATTATAATACAGAAAATAAGTGATCCAATGCACATTGCCATAAATTAGATCAGAAATCATAAGTAGTAGGGGAATGAGAGAAAGGAAAAAGGAGTAACATCTGAATCCTTAGTAGGATTGTATTTTTATCCATTTTCTAACCTATTTCTAACCTATTCTTAGATCTTCCCCCCCAAAAATCCTATTTTCCAGGAATCTAATTAGGTGACTGTAACAGGGACATATCTCAGAGCTCTGAGAATCCAGCAGAAAGATAGTTAATTGCAGACACTCAATTAGCTAGTCTCCACCTGGACTAATGAGAGCTCTGTAAAAAGCCTTGTGAGACACAGGAGAGGGATTCCTTAGCTCACATTTGGGCTGACAGAAGGAGAGCAGAGAAGCATGCACACAGACACTATCTTGATCACAAAGGCTGTGCTGAGATCAAGACACCCAGACACCTATATTTCCTGGACACAGAGGACCCAGGAACCTGCCAGAGACTGACATGGAAGGCCACCTGCATAAAGTACTTCCTGAGACTTTGGGGTGATAGGCTGGTAATGGGAATATCCCTCAAGTCCTGCAGATAGGGTCTCGGGAAGACTGTTAGCCCTTACAAAGGGATAGGGGTTTGTTATTTTGTTGTTTTTGTATATTTTGCCTGGATTAAAGAACAGGCTCAATAAAGCCAAGATATAATTTCACCCTAATCGGTCTCCATTATATGAACCTCTGCACACGTCTCTTACATATGGTGTCAGAAGTTGGGCTTAGAGGTGGCCCTAGAATTTCAAAGGGGCCCCGGAGACAGCCTGTGATTTTTTCTGTGCTTTTGCCTGCATACATTTCCTGCAAACAGCCTGATAGACAAAACAAAGAATCACATTCAGAAGTGACCAGATTTAAAGGGCTAGACATCCAGGCAGGAAAAATACACTGCACTGGAGAAAGCCACAATTGTATCGTACGTCTTTATTTATATAGCGCCATTAATGTACATAGCGCTTCACAGTAGTAATACATGTGGTAATCAAATAAATAACAGATAATATAAATAACAGATCATGGAAATAAGTGCTTTAGACATAAAAGTAACGTTAAGGGAGAGGAGTCCCTGCCCCGAGGAGCTTACAGTCTAATTGGTAGGTAGGGAGAACGTACCAGTAGGAGGTAGTTCTGGTAAGTGCATCTGCAGGAGGCCAAGCTTATGTATCATGTGTTCAGAATATCCACATTGCTATTCATATGCTTCTTTAAGCAAGTGTATTTTAAGGTGGGTCTTAAAGGTGGATAGAGGGGTGCAAGTCGGGTACTGAGGGGAAGGGCATTCCAGAGGTGTGTCGCAGGCAGTAAAACAGGTTTAAGGCGGGAGAGGGCTTTAGATACAAAGGGGGTAGAAAGAAGACATCCTTGAGAAAAACGCAAGAGTCTGGATGGTGCATAACGAGAAATTAGGGCAGAGATGTAAGGAGGGGCAGAAGAGTGTAAAGCTTTAAAAGTGAGGAGAAGAATGGAGTGTGAGATGCGGGATTTGATCGGAAGCCAGGAGAGGGATTTCATGAGGGGAGATGCTGAGACAGATCTAGGAAAGAGTAGAGTGATTCTGGCAGCAGCGTTTAGGATAGATTGTAGGGGAGACAGGTGAGAGGCAGGAAGGCCGGACAGCAGGAGGTTACAGTAATCAAGACGGGAGAGAATGAGGGTCTGAGTCAGAGTTTTAGCAGTCGAGCAACAGAGGAAAGAGCGTATCTTTATAATATTGCAGAGGAAAAAGCGACAGGTTTTAGAAATGTTTTGAATGTGAGGGGCGAATGTGAGAGAGGAGTCGAGTGTGACCCCTAGGCAGCGTGCTTGGGTAACTGGGTGAATGATCATAGTTCCAACAGTAATGTGGAAGGAGGTAGTAGGGCCATGGAAGAGTGCCACAGTTTGCCTGGGAGGACTGCGACAGACGGTGACCCACACAAGGGATTGATGCTGTGACCAGAGTCTACCCCACCACTAGTGAAAGAAAAGAAAATGGCCTCCCAGCTGAAGTCAAATACAGACTCTGCAAGAATGGGGAATTTGTTCCTGGGGTTAAGATGCCAGCCACACTCAGGCCTTATTCCGATAATGAGGATGATGGATATCTGGCCCCAGAAATAGGGCAGCAGCCAGAGGAATATTTTTTTTAATGTGCCAAGTATCTGCAACAGTAAACAATGCGCGGTGGTCACAAGGAAAATGCAGAAGTTTTTCTTAGCAAGTGCACATCCAGTATCTCTGATGAGAAAGAATATGTGCACAGTACTGACGCTGTCTCAGAATCTACAAAAGTAAAGAAGAAGAAAAAGAAAAGTCTACAGAGATGGCTGTGAGAGCTACGAACTCTGTAAGAAAAGTCTGCACACCTGTAGGACTACCAGCTAGGGTTCTAGCGAATACAGTGACAACAGCTGCAATAGCGCCCCCCGAGTTCAGGGGGAAGACTACACCTGATACCGCTAAAATGGAGGACAAGATGTGACATGGGGAACCCGAACCATCATACGCACAATACACCAAAAGAATGGTGGAAGTGCCTAAACTCGGTACGCACCGAACAAACACATCTCTATGACCCCGAATATTCCTGTCAGCTAATGCAACTGCAAGAAAAGCCTGGCAGATACAGTGAAGCTGCTGAAGTTTCAAATCAAGACGGAGACCCCAGTATCCCTGATGGGACGGAGTCGTCCAAAAAAACAAAAAGGCGCTAAAAGAAAAGCAGTGCTTCACTTACCGTGGAAGGAACAGACATGTCCGCAGATCTTGCAGAGAAAAAGGGGGTCCGAGATGCCCTGCAGCCTTGAGAAAATGGAGGATTCGTCACGCGGATGAAAGAATATCCAGAGGGCACAAAGCAGAAGTCTGTAACCCAAAGAAGTGCCTGTCCGGAGCCAACTGTGAGGAACCCTCAACCAACCATACCAGGGAAGCAGAGACGGAACCAGTGAGTGACGATCCCTTGACCAGCCCTGAAGATGCCCTGCAAAATGCTATGTGAACAATTGACACTGGAAAGAGAAAATAATGCTGAGTAACAGAATTTACTCTGCGGCCACAACCGAATTGGAGGATCTAAGGACGGATCTTGATACTGCGAACACTACTATTACTGCCATGGATGAAAAGCAGAGCAAGTCTGACCGAATGATTGCTTATCTGAAAAGAAGTATGAGGAGGCACTGAAAGAGATTACAGTCTCTCAGCAAGAGGTTCACAATTGCCATAGAGAGTTGGAAGTCTCTCAGAGTAAGTTTCATACTCTTCACATAGAACTGAATGCTTCAAACCAGTAGGTCAACAGTATCTGGACAGAGGTGGACATATCTCAGAATGAGGTTCATACGCTCCGCAGAGCTGGGTGCCTCACACCAAGAGATCAGCAGTTGCCACACATAACTGGAAGTCTCTAAAAAGGAACTTCACAGTCTCGCTGAGGAACTGGACATCTCTCAAAAAGATGTCTCCAGGCTTAATATGGATCTTAAAGTTTCTCTGAAGGAGCTTCAGACCCTCAACCTAGAGATAGAAGTCTCACACCAGGAGACCGGGAGTCTCAACTCAGAAGTGCGTAAATTGAAGTAGGATTACAAGGAGGCTCTGAATATTATAGAGATAGTAAAAAGAGAAAATACAAGGTTGAAAGAAGAAAATTCTGATTTGACTGACCACATCGATGAAAAGAATGAAAAGCTTCATGAGCTAGAAAAAATGATGAAACTATTTGAATATGAAAAGTTAAAAGCTTTGGAGCAATGCACACAAGCAGAGCACATATTGCAGAACCAACTGCAAGGTCTGCGTACACACCTAAAGATTGACAAAGAGAAGCAGCTATCTCTGCAGGAAGAAAATCTGTAGACTGCTAAAGAAGTGCAAGTTCTGCAGGAACGTCTAAGAAGCAGGTATGTCCTTTCAAAACAGAATGAGGAACTGATGGCTACCCTGAGCATCACCAGAGCATCACTGGAGGCCAAGCTTAGAGGCCAGATAACTCTGTATGAGAGGGAGCACGAGGAGGTCCAGAAACTAAAGCAAGAGATGGAGAAGCAGAGCGGCTGCTCCTTCCCCAAAAGTCAGTACGCTCAGGAGAAAGAGGTGTGGAAATCACAAGCAGCGACGACCCTGGTGATGACTGCAGAGCTCCAAAATATGAAGGATTCGTGGAAGTAAGCTCAGAGAAAACACAGTGAAGAAATGAAGACCATGAGAGCAGAATTGCAGGATTCACTCAAGAAATAGAGATCTCTCGCTGATGAGTTGAACTTGCAGCAAAGCCTAGACGTGGAAGAGATCAAGCTGGTAGCTAAACACACATCCCAGCAACTTATAGCCCTGTAGACGCAAGTTGCTGAGCTCAAGATACAGCTTGCCAAAAAGGAAGAGAGTGAAGAGGGGTCCGTTCGTCAAGTGGCCAACCTGACACTGCGCTACGAGGCCAAGATGCCTGCAAATTGCTGGACCTTATGGCCAGTGAGAGGGCACAGCTGGAGCTGGACAATGTACAGGAGGAGCACCGGCAACTGCAGATCAGAAATAGAGAAAAGGAAACAGATTTAAGTCTTGTTCTGTAAACTATGAGATGTGGAATCGCAACTCAACTCCAAAGAAGCTGAACTGGCAACTGCATTGAGTGGAAAAAGAAGTGCAGAAGGACAGCTTCAAGAGCTGAAAACTCAAATTGCTATTCTTGAATGCTCTTTAAGTGATACCATGAAATAGCATGAGTCTAGGATAGTAGAAATAGATTCCGGACATCAGACAGAATTCAAAAGTAAGCTGACAGAGGCTTTGCAAGACCTGTTGCAAGGGTTACAAGAAATGGACATTTAGTGCTAAATTGGAGTCCATGGAAAAGATGGCGAGAGAAAACTATTTGCGTAAATGGTCTGTGGCTGTCGCCTTACAGTCTGCCTACAAAGAGAGGATCACCCAACGCAGGGAAAATCTCATAACCATGCGGTCAGTAGAATAACTGTACTTGGAAAAAGTCCTACTTGAGCGACTGAAGAGTGCTGAGCTCAAGCACCTTCTAGAGGAGCAATTACTGACCTGGAGAAAGGGCTCCAATCCTAGCCGGACTAAGGGTTCTCTTCCTCCATCCACTCTCATTCGAGCCACAGAGATATCTCGAGTGAGAGTGGAAGGATGGGCTTTAGCCGTGTCAAGCCTGAGCTTCCCGCAAACAAGGGAGGTATGTAACAGGGACCATATCCCTATTTAAATAAAGCAGCCTCAGAGCTCTGAGAATCCAGCAGAGAGATAGTTAATTGCAGCCACCCAATTAACTAACCTCCAACTGGACTAATGAGAGCTCTGTAAAAAGCCTTGTGAGACATAGGAGAGGGATTCCTTAGCTCACAGTTGGGCTGACAGAAGGAGAGCAGAGAAGCCTGCACACAGACACTGTCTTGAGCACAAAGCCTGTGCTGAGATCAAGACACAGAGACACCCAGAGACCTATATTTTCTGGAGACAGAGGACCCAGGAACCTGCCAGAGACTGACATGGAGGGCCACCTGCTTAAAGTACTTCCTGAGACTTTGGGGTGATAGGCTGGTAATGGGAATATCCCACCAGTCCTGCAGATAGGATCTGCAGAAGTAGGGTCTGGGGGAAGTACGTTTTCCCTTACAAAGGGATAGGGGTTTGTTATTTTGTTGTTTTTGTATATTTTGCCTGGATAAAGGAACAGGCTCAATAAAGCCAAGATATAATTTCACCCTAATCAGTCTCCATTACATGAACCTCTGCACACGTCTCTTACAGTAACTGTTTATCTATGTATCCAAGAATCCCATATTTTGTGAAAACCTTTGATGCTGTGTCTTAAAAAAGATGTGACTCTTTCAAGCAACAGTAAAGAACAATACAGACCGGCGCCTCAAAGTCCAAATGGAAAGAACAAAGATGAGTCCAAAGAATAGCTGCAGTGTCCATTGGAGGATGATCCAATCGTTAGACAGCAGACTCCACAGCAACAACCATGGTATATAGTGCAGGGGATACAAGAGGAAAAATCATAGCGTAACAAGGTATGCACTGGACATATAACACATATACATAGACAAACATGCACATACAACAATAACAGATAGGCTGACTAATATAACAGAGAATTTATTTAACAGAATAAAATGCAATGAACCAGTGAAGAGCAGGTCTGGGATCCAGTGTGTAAAACCGGAATCCTACATATAAGAAATACAAATGGTACAGGCAGGGGTATATGTGAGCGTGGTCCGGCGGCAGCTGTTGGTGGACACGTGGCACTCAGGGAGGACTTCAGGCACTTCCTCTGATCAGTATCAGGCTGTGCGTCATAAAGTGCGATAAAGTACACTAAGTACGAAACGCGTAGGTGCGTTTACCTGTCCGTTTTTTGTGTCCAAATCAGCATGCAATAAATTCGAAGCTTTTTTTCTCAATCTGGAGTGGCCTGGCTGTTTCCTTTCCTGAATAATCTCTACAGGATTCCTTGGCAGTGCGCCATCAACGCTCTCTATTTCCTGTGGATCTTCAAAGAGATGGACCGCACGCCGCCTACGACACGAGTGCCCCCCTGGTAGTACAGGTAAAGAGCCGCAGTGCCTTTTATGTATCCCTGCTTACCACGGTCACTGACCATTTATTTATGATATACTGGTTGGGTTTAATTTATTGTAATCTAGTGTGAGTCTGGCTGATTCCACGTCTGTCCCACCAGTAGTTAATCAATTCTATTGGGGTCACTCCTTCGTATCATGGATTAATTAACCCATTGTGGTTTCAAATAATACTGGATATCCAACACAGGACTGGTTTCAATTGGAAGCATCACATCCACTTTGTTTCTATGTGCGTCACTGTAGGCAGCTTCTCATGATGCCGTCCGTCCGCGACCGGAAACGCGTCACTGTGGGCGGGACCAATTCCTGGAACTCACTTCTTCTGTTGCTGTAACCCGATGAATTCTTGCAGAGGTCTGCTCTTTGTAATGTTCAATGCCAAAATAACAACTCTCAAATGCCCAACGCGTTTCGTGCGCATGCGCACTTCTTCAGGGGGTAATTGGCACAGTTCATGGAGTCTTTTTATACTGACAAGGAGAACACCATTGGTTGGGGAAATACCTATTGAATAAACTTGTGATGGCCATAATTGGTTAGAACTCCTGTCAGTCATGTCCTGTGCAGGTGCAGCCTAACATACATAAAATACAGACATATAATACATGGAACAACACACGAAAAAAACATAGAATAACACATCATACCTTAAATATCCTAACAGACAAAAAATTTTTTTAAATTTTTTTGTCTTCTCTGTATCTACTGTATAACATACAGTTATGACATATTTGCCAATACACTGATCTGTCCTATATTGATGTAGCATATGTTTGCACTTTAAAAACCAAATGGCACTATTAGATAAAAGTTACAAATGATGCTATTTGATACCATTATAAATCTACGTCTTTTAAAATAGATTTATAAAATTGTATTATAAATTTAAATGGTTGTTTTACAAGATATTCATATTACATTATTAAAAATTTAATTTATTAAAAACCTTATTTTAAAACATTATATTAAGACTCATGATTATAAAAAATATGTTAAAAACCATTATTACAAAATGTCTGTGTTATAAAAAAATATATATTAAAAACATTTTAAAATTATTTAAGAAAGACGCCTAGATCGAAATCAATGTTGAGACCATTAGGAGAGAGCGTCTTCAATTCATAGATCCAGTAGGCTTCACGCCTACTGATCTGATTTAATTGATTTCCCCCCCTCCAATTTGCCTGCACAGTTTCTATTGCTTGGCATCTTAGTCCAATGGGACTTTTGTTATGGTGAATACTAACATGATGCGAAACACTATGTGTGGTTAAACCTCGCTTGATATTATAAATATGTTCATATACCCTTCTTTGGTAGCATCTGCCAGTCCTACCTACATATTGTAAGCCGCAAGGGCACTGTAATAAATATATCACAAAGGTGGAGTGACAGTTTATTAATGTTTTAATGGTATATATGTTGTCAATAACATTTGATTTAAAGGTTTTAGTGTTATTGCTAAATGTGCAAGCTGTACAATTTGTACATTTAAAAAAGACCTTGCTCTTGCTGCCTGTTTTTAGTTTTGAGTTATCTAGAGGGCAACTAGGAGCCAGACGTGTTTTTATATTTGATGCTTTAGTGAAAATGATTTTTGGTTTATCTGGAAGACATTTTGATAGAGTATTGTCACACAGGAGCATAGGCCAGTGTTTATTAAAAATCTGGCGGATTTTTGGTGCCATCTCATTATACTGGGTGACAAAGGCCACCCCACTATTCTGCTCTATCCCTTTCTCTTGATTTTTACTTTTATATTCTAGCAAGGATGCCCTCTCAATTTTGTCCACCTGAAGGAATGCTTCCTCAAGTAGATTCTCTGGGTATTTTCTTTCACGGAATTTATCTTTAAGCTCATCCGCCTGAAGCGCAAACTCCTCTGGATTTGAGCAGTTGCGCTTCAGACGGGTGAGCTGACCCTTGGGAATATTCCGGATCCAGCTCGGATTGTGCTGGCTATCTGCCCTGAGGTAGTTGTTGGCCTGAACTGATTTAAAATACGTTTTTGTTTCTATTCGGTTTTGACTAATGTATATATTAAGGTCTAAAAACTCTATATGTTCCTTGTGATGATTAAAAGTGAATTTAAGATCCCTATCGTTAGAGCAATAACACAGCAAGAACTAGAGTTTTTGGACACACAGTTTTCACGCACCCCAATCTTTTATTTCATCCCCAAAATACAATAAAAGCATTACACAACCCCCTGGCAGACCTATAATTTCAGGTATAGGATCACTAACTTCTAATTTATCATTATTTATAGATCACCACCTTCAACCCTTGGTTCACCAGGTCAGATCCTACTTGCGTGATACCACACACATTCTCCAGATACTGAGAGATCTGGAATGGAAGCCTGAGTATACATGGGTAACAGCAGATGTTACATCACTGTATACCACTATAAACCATATGAAAGGCTGTCAGGCTATATCACGCAAGCTAGAATCTGACGTCACCACATCCCCAGCACTTAAAACATTTTTAGTAGATAGTATTAATTTCATTCTAACACACAATCACTTTCAATTTAATTCACAATTCTTTTTACAGATCTGTGGAACGGCGATGGGCACGAGGTTTGCCCTGAGCTATGCTAATCTTTTTATGGACAGTTGGGAAGAAGATTACATTTGGAACAACTGTCCTCTCGGGGCTCACTTTGTGCTCTGGCGCCGTTTCATAGATGACGTTATATTCGTTTTGTCAGGAAGCCAGGTACAGCTTGAATCGTTTTTTAATTATTTAAATTCTAACGATAGGGATCTTAAATTCACTTTTAATCATCACAAGGAACATATAGAGTTTTTAGACCTTAATATATACATTAGTCAAAACCGAATAGAAACAAAAACGTATTTTAAATCGGTTCAGGCCAACAACTACCTCAGGGCAGATAGCCAGCACAATGCGAGCTGGATCCGGAATATTCCCACGGGTCAGCTTACCCGTCTGAAGCGCAACTGCTCAAATCCAGAGGAGTTTGCGCTTCAGGCGGATGAGCTTAAAGATAAATTCCATGATAGAAAATACCCAGAGAATCTAGTTGAGGAAGCATTCCTTCAGGTGGACAAAATTGAGAGGGCCACCTTGCTAGAATATAAAAGTAAAAATCAAGAGAAAGGGATAGAGCAGAATAGTGGGGTGGCCTTTGTCACCCAGTATAATGAGATGGCACCAAAAATCCGCCAGATTTTTAATAAACACTGGCCTATGCTCCTGTGTGACAATACTCTATCAAAATGTCTTCCAGATAAACCAAAAATCATTTTCACTAAAGCATCAAATATAAAAACACGTCTGGCTCCTAGTTGCCCTCTAGATAACTCAAAACTAAAAACAGGCAGCAAGAGCAAGGGCTTTTTTAAATGTACAAATTGTACAGCTTGCACATTTAGCATAAAATAGAGAAAAACCTGGCGCCAAATTGTCAGTGGAATGTCCTGTACTCCTCAAGGGATCCGCACACTTGCTCGACAGACCATGCAAAGAAATAAACACAAACAAACAAAAATCATAGCGCAACACTGTAGGGTGAGCAGTAATGCACTAATATATACAAACAATTAAGAATCCTAGCGACAATTAAAACAACTATTTATTAAAAAGAAGAACTATGCCAAGACAAAGGACCGCAGGTCATCTGGGACACAAAAATTGGAGCCCTACTTACAGACAGCAAGGCTTAAACTCGCATGGTAGGAACAAGTCCTAGATAGAGATGGTCTCCCTGCCGGGTGATGTCTCTGCTCCACTGCGGCTCAAACTCCAGTCAGTCCCTACGATGGTAGCCGGAACCTCTCCGGCCGTGGAGGCTGGTGTGCGGGGTCCACAGCTCTGCACCGCGTGTAGACACGCCTCACTTCCTCCTCCGGAGCAACGGGAAGTCTCTGAGAGCTTCACTCCCTTCGGGACAGCATACATATGAGCAGCCTGTGTCTGTCTGTCAGCTCTCCTCTGTCCTCTCTCAGTGTCTGTTAGAGACACAGGCTGCTCATATGTATGCTGTCCCGAAGGGAGTGAAGCTCTCAGAGACTTCCCGTTGCTCCGGAGGAGGAAGTGAGGCGTGTCTACACGCGGTGCAGAGCTGTGGACCCCGCACACCAGCCTCCACGGCCGGAGAGGTTCCGGCTACCATCGTAGGGACTGACTGGAGTTTGAGCCGCAGTGGAGCAGAGACATCACCCGGCAGGGAGACCATCTCTATCTAGGACTTGTTCCTACCATGCGAGTTTAAGCCTTGCTGTCTGTAAGTAGGGCTCCAATTTTTGTGTCCCAGATGACCTGCGGTCCTTTGTCTTGGCATAGTTCTTCTTTTTAATAAATAGTTGTTTTAATTGTCGCTAGGATTCTTAATTGTTTGTATATATTAGTGCATTACTGCTCACCCTACGGTGTTGCGCTATGATTTTTGTTTGTTTGTGTTTATTTCTTTGCATGGTCTGTCGATCAAGTGTGCGGATCCCTTGAGGAGTACAGGACATTCCACTGACAATTTGGCGCCAGGTTTTTCTCTATTTTATGTTATTCTGTTAGTACTGGCAGTATCACCGGGCAGCCATCCTTTATTAGAGGTTTTTTTTTTAATATCACACTGTGTTTTACACTTTAGCGCTAGTTCACATTTATTTTCACCATTTCTTGCACATTTAGCAATAACACTAAAACCTTTAAATCAAATGTTACTGACAAAATATATACCATTAAAACATTAATAAACTGTCACTCCACCTTTGTGATATATTTATTACAGTGCCCTTGCGGCTTACAATATGTAGGTAGGACTGGCAGATGCAACCAAAGAAGGGTATATGAACATATTTATAATATCAAGCGAGGTTTAACCACACATAGTGTTTCGCATCATTTTAGTATTCACCATAACAAAAGTCCCATTGGACTAAGATGCCAAGCAATAGAAACTGTGCAGGCAAATTGGAGGGGGGGAAATCAATTAAATCAGATCAGTAGGCGTGAAGCCTACTGGATCTATGAATTGAAGATGCTCTCTCCTAATGGTCTCAACATTGATTTCGATCTAGGCGTCTTTCTTAAATAATTTTAAAATGTTTTTAATATATATTTTTATATAACACAGACATTTTGTAATAATGGTTTTTAAAATATTTTTTATAATCATGAGTCTTAATATAATGTTTTAAAATAAGGTTTTTAATAAATTAAATTTTTAATAATGTAATATGAATATCTTGTAAAACAACCATTTAAATTTATAATACAATTTTATAAATCTATTTTAAAAGACGTAGATTTATAATGGTATCAAATAGCATCATTTGTAACTTTAATCTAATAGTGCCATTTGGTTATTAAAGTGCAAACGTATGCTACATCAATATAGGACAGATCAGTGTATTGGCAAATATGTCATAACTGTATGTTATAGATATAGGGAAGACAAAAAATTAAAAAAAAATTTTTTGTCTGTTAGGATATTTAAGGTATGATGTGTTATTCTATGTTTTTTTGTGTGTTGTTCCATGTATTATATGTCTGTATTTTATGTATGTTAGGCTGCACCTGCACAGGACATGACTGACAGGAGTTCTAACCAATTATGGCCATCACAAGTTTATTCAATAGGTATTTCCCCAACCAATGGTGTTCTCCTTGTCAGTATATAAAGACTCCATGAACTGTGCCAATTACCCCCTGAAGAAATGCGCATTCGCACGAAACGCATTGGGCATTTGAGAGTTGTTATTTTGGCATTGAACATTATAAAGAGCAGACCTGTGCAAGAATTCATCGGGTTACAGCAACAGGAGAAGTGAGTTCCGGGAATTGGTCCCGCCCACAGTGACGCGTTTCCGGTCGCAGACGGACGGCATCATGAGAAGCTGCCTACAGTGACGCACAGCCTAATACTGATCAGAGGAAGTGCCTGCAGTCCTCCCTGAGCGCCACGTGTCCACCAACAGCTGCCGCCGGACCACGCTCACATATACCCCTGCCTGTACCATTTGTATTTCTTGTAAGTAGGATTCCGGTTTTACACACCGGATCCCAGACCTGCTCTTCACTGGTTCATTGCATTTTATTGTGTTAAATAAATTCTCTGTTATATTAGTCAGCCTATCCGTTATTGTTGTATGTGCATGTTTGTCTATGTCTATGTGTTATATGTCCAGTTCATACCTTGTTACGCTATGATTTTCCCTCGTCTCCCCTGCACTATATACCATGGTTGTTGCTGTGGAGTCTGCTGTCTAAAGATTGGATCATCCTCCAATGGACACTGCAACTATTCTTTGGACTCATCTTTGTTCTTTCCATTTGGACTTTGTGCCGGTCTGTATTGTTCTTTTGTGTTTTTCACTAATTGTGTTTGGGTTAGTATTCCTGGCAGCCTTGCCCTATTTAGGCATTAATCACATTTTATGGTTATTTATATTGATAATACTGTTGTTCACAAGCATTGCACTCCATTGATATTTGTTTGTTTTTAGCGCTATATACACCATTCTTTTTTCCCTTTCCAGCACCAGTACTTCATTGATTCTATCAATGACTTTGATTCTTGATGGGACAAGTTGCTTCTTCCATGTAGCAGCTATAGTATATCTGGCTGCTGTTAAGATATAATTAATCATAAGAAGTTTACGCAGTGATGGATTAATATTTTCAATTTGTTTGGCTAGGATATATATTGTTGGTTCAGAAGACATTCTGATCTCTATTATTTCCTCTATCAGGTTTTGTGTCAATGTTCAAAATCGCTGAATCTTTGGGCAAAACCGCCCAGATATGGGCTAAACTGTATCTCTGACCACATTTTCTCCAGCATCTATCCGAAACAGAAGGGAATATCAATCTTTTTGGTGTGAGATACCATCGAAACTGAATTTTGTATGTACTGTATGTATGTATGTACGTATGTCTTTATTTATATAGCGCCATTAATATACATAGCGCTTCACAGTAATAATACACGTGACAGTCATATAAATAACAAATAATACAAATAACAGATCATGGAAATAAGTTCTTCAGACATAAAAATTAACATTTAGGAAAAGGAGTCCCTGCTCTGAAGAGCTTAAAATCTAATGGTAGGTAGGAATAATGTACAGAGACAGTAGGAGGGCATTCTGGTAAGTGCGTCTGCAAGGGGCCAAGCATTATGTATCAGATGTATAGTATTAGCCATGGAGCTTCTCATATGCTTCTTTAAGCTGGTGTATTTTAAGGTGCAACTTAGTTATTGTACATACAGTATGGATATTTTAGAAGCATTATCCCAAATATCTGACCAGCCTCATCTGAGATTTTCATTTAAAGGTCTGTTTCTCATTTCTACATGTAACTATGATGATAATTATTATTTAGTGGGTTTAATTCTAAATTTATAATGGAAATCAGACCTTGCTCGTATTGTATGTTTCTGTAAAAGGTTTCAAATGTAGTGTTTTTGTGGGAGTTCCACTGGGGAGTATAGCTGAGTCACAAAATGTATTACTTGCATGTATCTAAAAAACAGTGGAAGTGAGTATTTATCACATAAATCAGGTACATTTAAATCATCAAATATATTGAAAACTAAGTGAAGGTGATAACCGCACATACATCAATATAGCCAAAATAAGGAAATGCATTATTTAGGCACATGTTACCAGACAGCATTTAGCAATTAGCGTGGCCCCTCATCCGATGGACATCAAGATGTTAACCTGGCAGCAGCAGATGGAATCCGACGATGGCGGACCCCCTCTAGACAGCTCCGTATGGTCAAGTGCAATTAAATCTTAATGCTGAGGAACCAGAATATCTTGCTCCTTTTTCCAGTTGTCCGCACTCGTAAGACAGGGGTGCCCAATGCTACATCAAATTGACAAAACATTTATGGTAATAAGTATAAAGTTTAAATACTTCAATAATAGTAATTACTTGGTTATTTAGTTAAACCCTTTGGCCAAAGCGTCGTAAGCCTGCATACCAAACGTCAAGGTATAACCAAAAATGCAGGTCCTAACACTAAAACTGTGACCCCTTCCATTTACCTCTGTATGAGGGGAAGCAACTACAGTGAGTCTTGTCCATTCAGCAAAATGCCAGAACCTCCCAAGTTAAAAAGGTGGGGAGGGGTGAGCTCTGGGGGGTGGTGCCACCTACCTCCATTTAACTGTTACCAGTCAGAAATTGATTAACACACACACATTCCCAGCTAGCTCAAACTCCTACACCCACCACATCATGAATATCCACACTCGTAAGCAGGATACCGGGTGAGAGATCAACTCCTACATAGCCCCGGATCTTGTCCTGACTGTGTTATCACGCGGTGTCGCCCACTGACGTCACTTGACCCGCGTCCACAAACGGAATCGTCAGCAGGATACCGGGTGAGGGATCCGCTCCTGCACAGCACCGGATGAAGTCCCGCCTGTGTTTCCACAGGGTATCACCTACTGACGTCACTGGACCCGCGTCCGCAAACGCAATAGTCAGTAGGGCAATGAATGCAAGCAGGGATGAATGTAGCACTAAAGCTGGCTCAAATAAAGTCCATAATTAAATACCTTGCCGGAAACGGTGATTGATCAGAACTGGGGGTGGTTCAGCCGATCACATTATATCCCGCAGGTGTATCAAATCATTGCTTATTAAAACATACAATTATACAACAGTATTAAAATATAATTAAATAACAAAATAAAACTCAAAACTTTAATAGTAATAATAATAATGATTAATAAAAATTGTGCACTGAAATGAAATAAAATAAACATGACATCAGTTAGTATATATCATGTAAATATGGACATTTAATGAAACTCTTATAGTAAATGGAAATATTGAAGGTTAAAACTTACTCTGCAAATACTAAAGTGAAAGTGAATAATACACTAAGTGGAGGCAGATATATCTACTGAAACTAATGAGATCCTTACAATCAAATCTATTAATAATAATAATAATTATAATAGAAGAAAAATGAATTTGACAGAATAAATACTAGACAAGTACGAAATTAAAAAATATAATAGTAATACACTTAAGTAAAAAACTGAATCAAAAGCTTATCAAAAAAGCTAAACCTTTTTAATATAAAGAACAGACATCTAGTTCGTCATTTAAACCTTCTGGTGATAGCGTATGCATATTAAAAATCCAGAAACTCTCTTGTTTCGAGAGGGCTTTAATCCTATCTCCCCCTCTTCGATTGGGTGCTATAATTTGAATACCTTTGTAATTTAGTTTAGTTGGATCACTGTTATGGTGAATTTTTAAATGGCGTGACACGCTATGTTTCTCATAACCTATTCTAATATTTCTTGTGTGTTCTAAGATTCTCACTTTAAGCTGTCGTTTCGGCCACCCTATATACTGTTTGCCGCATGGACATTCTAAAAGATATACGACAAATGTTGTGTTACAAGAAATACAATCATCAATAATTAACTTTTCCTTAGTCACAAATGAGCTGAAGCTTTCTCTTTCTTCATTTAATAGTTTACAGGCTTTGCATTTTCCTCAGCAAAAAATGACAACCGTTTTTTGTGTCAACCAGCTGGTTCTCTGCACAGATTTGATACCAATATCGCTGGGGGCCAAGCAGTTTTTTTTAAAGTTATTAGCTTTTTGAAAGAAATCTTGTTTTTTGGTCTTGGTTAAATCTTGGTTGGGTCGTTCACGCGGGTGTCCGATGGTCCCTGCTGGCCTGCGTTACCAATCCTGTGCCTAAAAAAAATAACTATATGCATACATTCAAATATATACATCCCCCCAATACATACCATACAGTAATGGGCAAAATTACTATTATCCAGATATAGATAATAGTGCATTTGTCAATTTAAAATAAAACATTAACCAGCAGAAATAAAGTAAATAAAACTTGCACTCACCCCTGCCAGCCTACCATGATGAAGGCCATCCTCATCCTCATCACCATCCATGTTCTCCGTTCCCAGAAACAATACAATAAAAATACAATCTAATGGCCCCTAACCCCTTAATCACCTTACTGGTTAGTAACCGCTATAATAATTAAAGGGTTAACCCACCAAACCCCACTACCCACCCAGGAGGCCTAACCACCCTCTCCAGGCAACTACCCCCACCCTCCACCTATTCATTGGTACAGTGGGTACATCATGCCCATATAAAATGGGCATGATTTGCCAGTATAGCAATAAATGGTGAAGCTAAAGAAAAAGGCCCCAAATAAAACACATTACATAGAAAAATAAACACATTACAAATGCCAATAAACCAATTGATTGGCACAGTGGGTACATCATGCTCATATAATATGGGCATGATTTAACACTATGGTAGTCAATGGTCAACCTAATAAATAAACAACCACCAACAGTATCCAATGCAATCAAAACAATCACAAAATAAATAACAATAAACATGTAAACACCACAACATGACCAACAATCAAGTAAATACCAAATAAACACCAGAATTAAAAATTAAAACATAAAAAAAATCAATAAATGAAAGAAAGCTCCAAATAAACACCATTATTAGAAAGCAAAAGACCAAAAAATAAACCACAATTAAAAAGCAAACAACAAAAAAATAACAGAAATAAACAATTGAAAACACCACACAAAATTTCCATCATTAAAATTTAAAACACAAAATAAGTAGCAGAAATATTTCAAAGCAAAGAACAAAAATACATTAAAAAAAAATACAAGCTAGTATTTGCCAAAAATTTTTTTGCTTGTCACTGTATGTATGTATAGCCTAGAGGGACATACATAAATACTTTGGCAATCAATGGGCAATAAAAATTACAATAGAAAAAATACAATGAAAAAAACTTTAAAAGAAAAATAACATACATTCAATGTTTTTTATAACCTTTAGCTATATTTACCCTCTGATTCCCATGGTCTAAGCAAGCTCTCAAACAAATCCACAATCAAAACAGCAACGTGTCACGGGGGAGATGCCTGGAGAGGGTAGGACCTCGGTGGCCGGAACAGCGGGAAACAGGCAATGATTTTTGGGGTCACAGGGTCAGATGCAGGCAGCAAGCAGGATCGTCTGGGTCACAGGCAAGGTTCAGCAACAGGAAGGCAGGAGCAGGAACAGTTCAGGTCAGGTCAGATCAGGTCATGGCAGAAACAGAAGGAGGCAGGATCCCAAAACAAAGGCCAGGAAGTACAGGAAACTATAAAGACAAAGGACAGGAGCAACAAGAGGAGACATACAGACAGAGGAACCCTAGAGCAGACAGAAACAGCAGCATACCTGGTGGACATGACTATTCCTGACAAAACGGGCCTCAGGTAAAGGTCAAAGTCCTTTTCTTCTTTCTTTATCTTCATCTGTTAATTGTAATCCATTTGGGGGTCTTCTTTCTTCTTCTTCATTCATCTTCATTCATTTTCATCTGTAACGCCATTGTAATCCTATTGGGGAGGAGGTCTTCACTCTCCAGTTTATTGGCATCAAATGAGGCTAACAGGCTATTATACGGCCTGTGATGTCACATTTGAGAGGCAAATGCCCCCACACCATCTGATTGGCTGGGATAACCATGGGACATTTTTTTAGACTGTGATGTCATGTAAAGGGAGGGAAGCCAGCCAATCAGAAAGGCTGTGCTTCCTTTCCCTTTAATATGACGTCACCAAACCC
The DNA here is from genome assembly GCF_040206685.1 of Ascaphus truei. Classification (NCBI taxonomy): domain Eukaryota; kingdom Metazoa; phylum Chordata; class Amphibia; order Anura; family Ascaphidae; genus Ascaphus; species Ascaphus truei. The sequence goes on from NC_134484.1 coordinate 355,686,768, forward strand.
ACATAGCCACAGTCACATGTGGGTATCCATATCTGGATAATAGTCAATTTGCCCATTACTGTACTGTATGTGTTAGGGGGGATGAGGGGTGTGTATTTATTTCAAAGTATTGGCAAATTTTTTGTGTGCGAGAGCCCCCAGACACCCGTAGGAACCACCCGAGGACCACCGGACACCCGCTGGAACCACCCGAAGACCCCCGGACACCCGTGGGAACCACCTGAGATCCTTCGGATACCCACGGGGACCAACTGAGGGCCCCTGGATACCTACGGGGACTATACAAGGGCCCCAGACACGCATGAGGACTACCTGAGGGCCCCTGGACACCAGCGGCAACCACCCGAGGACCCCCAGACACCCATAGGGACTACATGAGGGCCCCCAGACACCCACAGGGACCAACCAAGGGCCCCCAGACACACACGGGACCACCTGAGAACCGCCTGACATCCGCGGGGACTACCCGGAGACCCCTGCTGGCATCTTGTATTAATGCTGTGCAGAAAAAAAATGCTTTTATGCATGTCTCTATCTCTTTTGCGCTAGCCTTTATCTGGTGAAAAGAAATTGTGAACTTTTATAGTACGATAAACTTATCACTGCTTTGTAACTAGTAGTTACTGGCAAAAAAACGTCAGATTAGCCATCTTTTGGCCTATTGTACGACTTTTTTTCACTGACTGTTTATGTGTGATAAAAAGCCATTATAGCGTGATACTGCACTGTTATCACTGCTTCGTGAATAGTAGAGCAGGCAGCATTGCGCTATAAGGCCATTTATCGCCCTTAAAACCACTTATCACTGCTTTGTGAATGAGCCCCAAAGTACATAGCACCCAAATTATTTTTAGGGTATAGTATTACAAATATTTCTGTTACAATATAAAAATTGCACAATTTAAGTTTCTGTTATTAGCAGCAAAAGAGGCTATTTAGCAAGTTCAAAAATTACATATTGCTATGAACTAGAAAGAAAATTGTACCCATGTGCCAATATATTAGGATACTTAGGCCTTTTTTTTATTGCTTTAGCAGCCCATGTTTCAGCTGGCATCACAATAGGAGGAGCCAGGGAAGAGTTACATGTTGCACATAATTGAATGTATCGTATCAGGTAACTGATATATCTGAGGTAGTGTAATCTCATTACACTTATGTAACATAGCCTGTCGGCAGTTACTTCTTTTGCTGGGCCTTTCCTCTGTCAGACCTGTTAGTGCAGGCAGTGGAAAGGTTAATTCCTTTCTTAGGCCTGTGTGTGTGTAGTCCAGCCTTGAATAATGTATCAGTATTCAAGGGCAGGGCTAGCAACTCTGAGGATGTCAATCTGAGGGGTGGATATTGGTTGGAACGCCCCCTGATGTGTGTGGGCCAATCTGTATCTGGCTCTGGCTGGCTATGAGTCAGTCAAAGACACTCCCCAAAGATATTCAAATTGGGGCATCCTCCCAAAATGATCAGTTAGTTCAGTTGAGAGTTAGGAGTGAAGAGAAAAAGTTAGTGATTCCAGAGACTCTTTCCCTCCCACCCATGCCTGGGTTGGGCGGGAAGGGACATTATGTTACCTAGTCAGGGATCTGATCTAGAGAGAGAGGTTGAAGAAGAATGCATATGCTGCTAAAGAGTATGTAAAGCCTACCAATCTCTATCCTGGAGCTGACTGCAAATAAATACAGAAAAGACATGCTGTGTGTGAGATCCTGTCTCTGTGATGAAGGAGTGTCAGTGGGGGTCCATCCCCTCAATATCCACAGGGGATCCTCGCTGGCTGGAGGCACTGCACCAGAAGAAGACCAAGGTAATCTGTCCCTTCTGTTCCCTGTCCTGGCTCTCCCCACACCACCGCGGAGCCCTCAGCCCTCCTGTTTCCAGCAGGTTACAGCACAACCCCCTGAGAGTAGCAAGAAAGGAGCGTACCCCCCAATCTCACTGGGGTGGGGGGGTGTATGGTAAAAGGGTTACACTTATGACAAATCACACTTGATGAAAACGTTTCTTACATCTGACACACACATCCTCTTAATATAAACACACTTTTTGGAACTTTGAGCCCCCAATGGGCCATACATTTCTATAGGTTTGCTGGTACAGTATGAATTCTACAAAATACCCTCTGGTAATGCAACACTTTCATCAAACACTTCTCTACACACATTCTCAATCGAATAATACTACATGATTCAAACCTTTACCCAATTTAGTGAACACATAAACAGTTAATACAGTAGATCGTTTCTCAAGTATTGATTTCAGTGAAGAAATGTTTTTTTTTAGAAGTAGCATCTTATCTTTACGGAGGTTAGTTTTTGACACTACACTACAACTAGTAAATGATAAGTAATAGACTATCATTGCATTTTCCCCACACATATCATTTTCTGTGCTCTTTTCTTTATTGTTATATTGTCCCATTGTTTCCATATTTGCATTTCACCATTTGGAAACATTACTACAACGTAGTTCAAAGAGGTTGAACTTTTCATTGTTATGGGAAATAAGTTAGCTTAATTCTTATGCAAGTAGAAAGGATGCAGTTTATTCTTACGTTCCTGCTACCCTATCGCAATTGAACACCCTTTTAAGCGCTGCTTGTGCATGAACTCCAGGCTACTAGACAAATAAATTATTTGGGAAAATACACTTTTTTTTTTTTTTGGAAGTAACACCATCTCTTTGTTCGATCTGTATCAATCCTATCTTGCCCCTACTGTTTTTAAGTCGAAAATGAAAAATTGTATAGAAAATGTTTGTGCATCATATTGTACTGAATGGTATGTAGGTCAGCAGGCTGCACCATAGCAGATAAGGCACAGTGAACAAGTGTTCTATGTACTTACAAGCAAATATCTGTCATAATAGAAGTAGACAGATCTACAAGAGCGTTTTGGCTTAGGAAATGTTTCTTGTCATTAGCATTTAAAAAAAGCTCTGAAATTCAGGCCTATCAGCACCAATTCACAGCAAAAGCCTGGCTTGCACAGGTTGTTATCTGTTCAGTACAGAGGTGCAGCTGGTTAGCAAATGGATTTGCAGATTTTTTTTTTGGTAGGGATGAGTAAAAAGGCAAAACAATCAGGTACTTACATGCCATTCAAAATGTAACAATTTTGTTTGTGCTATAAACTAAAACATTTTTTTTTTTGCAAAGGGAGTTTTTAGAAATCGAATAAAAAAAATATGACAGCCTAAAAAAAATTAAATTGGAAAAAGAAACAGAACAGAACAAAAACAAACAAACATAATTCTTTACTCAACTTGACATTTCCCTGCAGGTTTTATTATGTATGCATTCATACAGTACTAGCAAAGGAACTTATTTCCATGGCTGCAAAGCTATTATTTATTAATAATGATTATCAATATTTTATTATTATTATTTGTTATGCCCCTTAAGCCAATGTACATTTTAAGCATAATGTAATAATACTTACATGCTAAAATAAAATGAATTTACATACTAAAATAAAACACACAAATCAAATTGATGTAAAAAAATACTGTTATTTGACAATGCTCTCTAGGCAATAAATACAATGGACTGAAGGCAATATATACAATAGGTATTGTTATCCTAGATTTTCTATGAGTAAATGCATACTTACATTTACCAATTTAGAAAAAAAAGTTTGAAGGGAAAGTTTACATGAAAGCTAAATATAAAGCTTCTAAAAAGTGAGTATACCATACATACGCATGAAACATTTATTTATTTAACCCTGAATCTCCGTCAAATGTAACAAACGTATGCCACCTCAATTAGGCATAGCTGTATTTTTCTATGCACGGATAAGGAAGAAAGTAATAGTTCAGAAAACACAAGGTTATTAAACTCCATTAAAAAACTACTGCTGATTATTTGAACTGTGATAGATTACCTAAGAATTTTTTTTATATATACCGCGGGTATGAGGGGGGAGGGAAAAGGGAAAGTAGTAGGGAACCCCTGCTCAGCTATTAGTGTATAAATAGTAATATAGATACTGTATGGTGCTGTACTGAGAAATGTGCAGTAGATATGCCAAAGAAAGAAAGTACTCAGTTTGAATTAGCACTCAGGTATCAGTAATGGTGAATGTCTATATTAAAAATAATCTTTATTAGAATACATATAATTAAAATAAATGGTGCAATGAAATGAGTAAAAAGGGAGCAAAAATAAGAGGTTGATTTCCTATAGGAGCTTGGAACTGTAGTTGAAGTAGTAGTAGTATTACAGTCCCATAAGTTGCTCTCCTACGGTATAGTCTATGTTCTATATCATTGTGTATTCAACCCGTATTGTATTCTGAAATGCTCTCTGAGTGGCAATCTAAAACTATACTAATGATAGTAGATCGCTACTTCTAGACCCCTAATATCGGTCTAATGATGTGGCAGCGTCAGATAACTTTATGTCCTCAGTAATGAGGGCTGCAGTCTCCGTTGTGGATACTAATAATACTACCCCCTGGCCACGGGAGAAAGTATATAGTGTAGTAGCTCTAGCTGTTGTGACTAATTGTGCGCAGTGAAATCCAGCAGCAATAGAGCTGCCGGGCTGCAATGTAAGCTGTGTTACAGGGGGAAGAGCGGGACCAGCACCCATAGCCTGTAAGCGGCTAAGCAGATATCGTAGTTCTGCCTGCAGCTGGGGAAGTAATCAGCGACAGCTGAGCTGCTGGTTCTCCCGGCGTGTGGCTGCGATCGATGTCTGCAAACAAACGCTCCGCCGGGCAGTGAGACCAGCGCCCTGCCTCCCCACGCTCTATACTAATCACTGAGTATCTCACCTCCTGCATATCAGCTGCGAGACTCTTTATGGCAGGGCTATGCGGAGAGGTGAGTCCTGAGTCTATGCTGGTAGCCCCCTGAGTTAAATGTCGGAGGTTCTTGCTGTTAAATTGTGAGGACTCTGGGGTCACGTCGGTCGCAGCGTGACCTCCCCTCACCTCTGTCCGCTCCCGTGGCTGTGCGGCACCGTCCTCGCCGCTCCCAGCCGGCCTCCGTGGTGGGGGGGCTTCCCCGTCCTCCCCTTCGGGCTGCCGCTGCCCCGCGCGGGGCTGGTGCTCGAGTGCCTGCCATTGCTCCTGCGCGCGTCCCCTGCTGTTATGGAGCGCATACCAGCACCAGCTAATTTATTCACTGCTCTTGTAGTGAAGCCACGCCCCCTGCCCACATGCTGGTTACTAGTTAAACCTAAACCTTACCACTTGGCAGCCTATTATGGAGACCAATCCTGGACTGTTCCTAGGGCTCCTCCAGGCCTGCCTCCGCTACCCATTGGTCAGCCACAGTACTTAATTCCTTTTGTGCCTCTCTCACACCGCTCGACATAGTCTCTGCTACAGACGTCTATTCTGGCTCTCCCTTTGTTTTCGTGCATTTAGGTTGTGACCCGGCTTGGCGGACGTGTTTATCTTGCTCTGGATCCCGGCTCCCTCCTGACCCTGCAGCTTCTTCATCCCTCGACCTCAGTTTGGACCTCGACCTTCCGGATCTCTCTATCCCTGACATTGGCTAACGGCAACGACTTCGCCTCTTCAGTACCGGTACCGGCAAGTATTGCTACACCTGTTCACACCTGGCCTGACAACGCCAAAACACCACACTCCGGACATGCTCCTTCTGCTGCGGGTGCGTGCACATATACGTCCCCACCTCAGTATAAGGGACGAGTCTGGTCTGCGGGCAGCACCGGGGTAACATAAATTATATCGATGGCGTTCAGAGCATTCACCTCATAAATCGCAGCCTTAGAGTTAAATAATAGAACACAGATTGCTATATATGTGTAGAGTCTGACACTGCCACATTTGTGAATAAAAGTGCCTCCGTCGACGATCGTTTTGCTTGTTAAGCTTTGTCAAGATTCTCAGGCAGGGAGAGTCTTGACAAAGCTTAACAAGTGAAATGATCGTCGACGGAGGCACTTTTATTCACAAATGTGGCAGTGTCAGACTCTACACATATATAGAAAGCTGTGTTCTATTATTTAACTCTAAGGCTGCGATCTATGAGGTGAATGGCTCTGAACGCCATTGATATAATTTAACAGCAAGAACCTCCGACATTTAACTCAGGGGGCTACCAGCATAAACGCAGGACTCACCTCTCCGCATAGCCCTGCCATACAGAGTCTCGCAGCTGATACGCAGGAGGTGAGAGACTCAGTGATAAGTATAGAGCGTGGGGAGGCAGGGCGCTGGTCTCACTTCCTGGCGGAGCGTATGTTTGCGGACATCGATTGCAGCCACACGCCGGGAGAACCAGCAGTTCAGCTGGCGCTGATTACTTCCCCAGCTGCAGGCAGAACTACGATATCTGCTTAGCCGCTTACAGGCTATGGGTGCTGGTCCCGCTCTTCCCCCTGTAACACAGCTTACATTGCAGCCCGGCAGCTCTATTGCTGCTGGATTTCACTGCGCACAATTAGTCACAACAACTAGAGCTACTACACTATATACGTTCTCCCGTGGCCAGGGGGTAGTATTATTAGTATCCACAACGGAGACTGCAGCCCTCATTACTGAGGACTTATAGTTATCTGACGCTGCCACATCATTAGACCGATATTAGGGGTCTAGAAGTAGCGATCTACTATCATTAGTATAGTTTTAGATTGCCACTCAGAGAGCATTTCAGAATACAATACGGGTTGAATACACAATGATATAGAACATAGACTATACCGTAGGAGAGCTACTTATGGGACTGTAATACTACTACTACTTAAACTACAGTTCCAAGCTCCTATAGGAAATCAACCCCTTATTTTTGCTCCCTTTTTACTCATTTCATTGCACCATATATTTTAATTATATGTATTCTAATAAAGATTATTTTTTAATATAGACATTCACCATTACTGATACCTGAGTGCTAATTCAAACGGAGTACTTTCTTTCTTTGGTATATCTAAGAAAAAAATTGTCTGATAGAAGGAATCAGAATAATCGTAATGCACTGGGAAAACATGGATGATTTACAATATAATAATACTATAGTTTTCTTTTAGTGTACACTGAGCTGTGCATAGAATTTTTCAGGCATAATGAGTACCTGTCCCGTAGAGCTTACCCTCTTAATTATGGTGCCTATGGCATAGGGACATAACCAATTCCAAAAGCAGTGACATTACCACTGGGTAACTCCATCATCCATGTATGAGTTGGATGATCCTATCCACCTTGTTTGATTTTTGTTAAGTCATATTATTATCAGTATACGGAACAAACTCTACCATTCACAAATGTATAACTGCTTGATATCTACAGACATTTCCTGTTTTGATTTTCCAAAATGTATATACCAGCCACACTCATCAATCCATTGACATAGTTCCTAATGCACAAAGGACAAATTATTAACCTTTTGGCAACATTGGAATGCATTGGTTATTCTTCAAGTAGGTGACCATATAGTTATAGTTCAATATTGTCAGCTACTATATAAAAAGAAAAACTAATATACAAGATTCTGAAACCTCTATGGGACTCGATGGTATCCTTTGCCACAATCAGAAAAACAAAAACCCTCAGAGAGCATCTATTGGACAGTCACTTGTTTTTTTTTAACATAAACTAGGGCTCAGCTCATGCGCACCAACGCTGTCCTACGTGAAATAATGACGGGTTTGACTTTTTTCTCTTCCCACCTCCACTCTCTCCTCACTTTCTCTCACTCCCCCACTTTCTTTCTCTGTATTCCCTTACTCTGTCTCTCTCCCTTCTCTCTCTCTCTGCTGCGTCTCTTTCCTTTAATACCCTATGATGTCATCTATTCTTTCCGCCTCCCCTCCATCCTTCTTGCTTTCTCCTCACATGTCAACTGACACTCTCTTTTCTCGTGTGCTTTCTGTCTAAACTTTATAGCTACAGTATCTGACTCTCCTTATCTGCCACCAGGCTATGTGCATTATGATGTCACAGAAGAGCTATGTCTCACCAAGGGACTGACCAAAGAATGTAGGTCTGAATTATCTCAGCAGGACTTGGACACCATACTTCAAAAATGCACTAGCCAAAAAATACATCTAATACCTAAAAGCAGTAACCAACAAAACAATTAATTCATACAACTACTAGGCAACACATTAATTAAAACCAATAGCCACTAAAATACATAATTAAATAAAATCGCTAACCAATCTGTAAAAAGAAAAAAACAAGCCATGAGAATTCAAATCAATTTAATCTAAACAATAAAAAGAAATAAAACAGTCAATAGAAGAAATGCATTTGCAAAAAATGCATTGGCTCCCACTTTATTCATCTGTACCATAAACAGGCACAGATTAATACATTAGCAGTCAATGGGCAATGAAAAACATAAAAAAAGAAAAATCCAATAAAAAACCCCGTTAAAATATAAGTACAGTAGATACATTCAATATTTATCTTACCTTTAGAAGCGTTGGCCCTCCGAATCCTGGGGAATCAGCAAGCTCTCATACCGCAACATCACGAAATACAATCTAAAACCATCCCCCGTGAAGATCAAGGACAGGTAACAAAATTCTTCTTTCTTTAATCTTTCATCTTCTTTCTGCATCTGTGATTATTTCTTGTTTTTCTTTATCTTCTGTCTTTATCTTCATCTGTTAATCCAATAACCCCATAATCCAATAACATCCACGATCTATTCTCCATATCTGGATAATAGATATTTTGCACATTACTGTACTGTATGTGTTTGTTGTACTTATTGAAATGTTGGCCATATTTTTGTTTTTTAAAATACAGGAATGGTACTGCAGGCCAGCGGGGACCCACGGGGACCACTCGAGGACCCTCAGATGCCCACGGGGACCACCTGAGGACCCCCAGAGACCTGTGGGGACCACCTGGGTGCCCACCGACAACCGTGGGAACAAACAGAGGGCCCCCAGACACCCGTGGGAACCACCCGATTCCCCAGACACCCGTAGGGATGACCTAGGGACCCCCAGACACCCGCAAGGACCACATGTGGACCCTGTTGGGGCACACAGACACCTGCAAGGACCACCTGGAGGCTCACAGAGCTTAGCTGGGACCACCCGAGGGCCCCCAGACACCCGTTGGAACACCCCGGGGTGCCCTCTGGGGCCTGCGGACACCCGTGGGGACCACCTAGAGACCTTTGATGGCCTGTGGTATTAATCCTGTGTGTAACAAAATAAATAATGATTTTATGCGGGGGCAGAGGGGGTGGGTTGTGTATTGGTTTTTACTACATATTTTAATTAAAATTGTATTACTAGTGTAGATGAGCAGGGGGTCTCCGGAGCATAACCGCGTTGATTTCAGGTCCGGGGAAGCCCCTGCTTCCCGAGATACAGGCCTAGTTATAGGGTGCCGATACCTCCTATGCATGTAAATGTCTTGTGTCAAGTGACCGGGACATTTCAATGCATAGGAGATACCGTCAACCCATAACGGGGCCTGTATCTCGGAAAGCAGAGGGTCCCCGGACCTGAAATCAACGTGCTTCTGCTCCAGAGACCCACTGCTCATCTACAAAAGTAATAAATGTAAATTAAAATATTTTTATTTCGGTCGAGATTTGCACAGGGAGAGGCGGATCTCTCTCTGCAGCAGAATCAACTCACCGGGTGAGCCCGAATCTTAGGGCAGATCATCCCGGCGCTGGCTACTCGTCATTTGTTGAATGGTTGCTATCACTGGTATTTGTGGCTTTCTGCATACCGTGATAGCAACGCTGTAGAAAATGGTGATTTAAAAACCCTGGTGATTTTTTCTATCGGACTTTACTGCTTGAGGCCCTTAATGTTTCCCGAACCATGGGAACCTGCGGAATCCTGATCGTGGCATCCACTGAAAATGCTTCAGTAGGGGGGAGGGGGGTTATTTGTAAGAATAGGCCCCCCACAGGCAGTCGCTGTATTTACTGTCCCTAGAGCAGAACAGATTTGTTAGCAAATTCTGTTAGCAAAATACCTAACCCAATTTCTGTCAGGTGCTAAAACTGTAAGAAGGCCAAGGCATTTATAATAACACAACATCGGCAAATTCAAAGCAAAGTAATATATTTACTATTGTGTCACATAACTACAAGTGCTAAATAATGAAACATCATGAACCTCAAGGGAACTTTTCTTAGAGAAACATCACTGAATACACACAACTGGTACCATTATAAAACAGTAGTTTCACAGCTATAACATATATCAGCTCATAAAATTATATTGATGCACAAGAATAAAATTACAGCTGAATCTGTCAAAGGAATCTGGTTCTGTTAAATCTCTCTACCTATTTCTCTCCCTACCGCTCTGTCTCGCCATTCTGTCTTTTGTTTCAGATTGTTTTATCTCTGTTGTTCCCCATTTACTGTTTATTCCTGATTATAATTGTAACTTCCATTCAATCTACGGTCTCTGTTTCCTTTCCCCAGTCTCTCACTTGTGTGTGTTGTTCTTCATATTCATGCACTTTCTCTCCCCCACACCTCTTTTACCCGTTGTGTGCAGGTGGGGTTGTGGTTCCTCAGTGCCAAGACCCTTCCAGCACAGTGTGGTCATGTGACCGCTTTCAATAAGTCTCATGTGACCTCATAACGTAGTGACTATGTCTTGGAGCTCTCAAAGGGTTACACTTCATGTCTTGTCTTTTAAAGCAGAAATCCCCCAAATCTTTTTTTTTTTTTTGTAATTACATGAACCAGGTTTCACGTTACCTTAATCTTTGGGAACTCCAGGGTTCGAAAGTTTTGCAGGTTTTTTTTGTATTCCTCCTAATATATCCATAGGGTCACCTTTAGAAATATTTTGTTATGGGCATCGGGGCGAGCGAGCAGCCATAATTTTGTCTGGTTTGAATGAAAACTTAAAATACTGTAACTCAGGAGTTCAGAGCATCGCAGATCAGTTCCAGTAAACTCCCGGTAAAGGTTATATTTAAAACAAATCTACCACCCTCCACAGATTAGCGACACAGAATTCTGCATTGACTTCTTTCCATACTGCATTGACTTCTTTCCACTCTCCCTGTGATATACTTGGTTTCTGAAAGGGAATGTATACATTTTCTACATTTTCTAATTTAACTTCTTTCGCACCAATGCAAATCAATAGCAGTTCAAACATCTTTTATTTTCATCCAGAATATCTCTGACAGCTTTTAGATGTAATTGTCCTTCCTATTTTCTAGAGCAGTGCAACATTTTTGCAAACGTTCCGTTCATGTGAAATGTACCTCTTTTCCACGAAAATTGTGTCAAGTTTGTCCAAAATGTGCCCAGTGTTCAAAGTCAATGTATGTACTGTATGTATAATTATATTTATATAGCCAACAAGGTATGCAGCAATTTACAAAATTAAATTAATTACAAATGTAACTCTGCTTCTCCCCCCCCAATCTCATGTAGGGTACCCTAGGGGAAATGGTGTACTGGTTACGGTGTCTAAGGTGGTGCAAACCTGCTGGCAACAGGGGGCCCTGAGTCTCCCACGATGGTATAGGGGATATCAGGATAGGCTTCTGAGGTGAACATGAGTGGTACTTACAACAGCACCTCCATCTCCAACAGATCCCCAGGCTTGTAAGGAAGACTCTCTGAAGGAGAATCTCTTTCAGCTTCTTCGTGATAGAGTCCAGTCTCAGGCAAGAAGTCATTTGAATCACAGGAATACTTTATTGGACCAATGCATGGCAGACTGCCCATCTCACAGCAATGTGCTTAGCAGCACATCAGGTTTACACCTGTAGGATGGCCCTGAACATACACTCCCAGCCAACGTGCACTGAAAGCAATTCTTGCTCTTCCCTTATTCTCTATCAGAATAAGAGGTATGATCTTCCTTCTCTACCCCAGAGGGGAGGCCTCAGACAGGCAGAGCCCTGAACAGTCCAGATAAGGTAGACCCGTCTCTCTCAACGGTAGAGACACTCCTAAATTCAGGAAGTACAATTCATTAAATGCAGATCCAGTAGACCCATCCCTGTGCCTCTGATTGACACAAGGCGTAAGTACTACCTTCTCTGACTCACTGAACTGCAGTGTGTGGGGAAAACCCATGATTACTCCTGGCAACCTGCCCTTACCAGGGATTACTGCACAGGAGGAGAAAGAATCATAGCCCAAACTTACCCAGGGCTACACAAACAATTGGGATAAGTGACAACATCCCCGAAAAGCAAGGGCCCTTTATATACTGCAATTTGTACAAATTTTGGTGACATTCTGACAAAATTAAGATAAAATTATGAATTTGACAAAATATTGCCTATTTACAAGCAATGTGACCCACTGGGACAATTTAACGAGAAACACACAATTTCACCCAAGGAAAATTAGCAAATAATTGTGAAACACCTTTAAAACATGTAAACCTCTTCAATTTTCATCTTGTTATTTACAGTATGTTACTCTCCATCTCCTTCTGGGAGATCCTCCCTCTGCTGGCTGAGTTATTGATACCATGATACAATTATGTGAGAAATGTGAGCCATATCTTTGAGATAATCAGTTATTGGAGGTGATGGCAACATAATAAATACATGGTAAATACCTCATGTGGTGATAAATTTGTATTTATATATTCATTTACATCTTGGTTAATAACAAAATATTACTGTAACATTTGAAACAAAGCTTTAGCAAATATTGGGATGCTTTTAATGGTCAATACCAGCTATTAGCAATTGTTCGACATTTCTGTGTTTAGTCAATGTTTCTTATTTGTCTCCTTGGTAAACCCACAACTAGACCAAATTTGACAACTAATTAATGAATTATCAGGCACATATATTTGCTCTTATCTCATATATGAATGTGTGATTGTTTAGCGGGTTATCAATAAATATGGCCTGGCTGGGGTGCTGTGCTTAGTTTTAGAATGTTTAGAGAAATTATATTGAAGCAGCCTAGAGTACTGAAAAGTTTCATAATTTTGATCATGAATAGTGTATCAATTTATACGTAAGCATTCAAGCCAGGAAGAGTTGAGAGAGAGTGAAACCTCAGGTTGATCTGTCTCAGTTGGGTCCTGCAAGTGCGTAATCAATTTCCTCACTAATTTACCACCAATTATTGCTGCCTCTGGTGCAAAGCATCAATTCCCCATAACTAACCCCTTTAAAATGTTTTTTTTGTTGTTGTTTTTTACAGTATTGGAACTTGGATATCTCCGGAGTTGAAACACACTATTTTAAACTATGGGGACACCATGGTTTCTGAGATTCTTACCGGTGCAATGCCACAATTACAGTACAGTATCTTGGTCTTATTAGGTGATTTAAATGACCGTCCATTAGGAAGCTGCAAATGATGACATTGCAGCTTCCTATTGGTCTGGGAATTGGTGGCCCTTTTGTTTCAACTGAAGGATGATTTAAACCCGGAAATTTCACCAATAAGTATTACGGGAACCGATCGGTCCTTAGATCGGAAAATAGTGCATTTCATCTCAGGGGAGGCAACCCCTGGTTCCCACCCTGTAAAAAGAGTATGGAGGTGTAAGAGACGGTCCAGAGGTACAAGCAGGGAGACATATTAGGGGAAAATAAACCATGGCTTTTATTCAGCCCGTAGCTTTAAGCAATACTGTTTAAGTAAGCACACATACATCCTTTGTAAGGACTAACTCACTTTCCCAGTCCCTGTCTGCCGGGCTGGGAGGATAGACCCTAACGTCAAAACAGGTAACTGTAAGAAGGGGGCTCTTTATGTCAGTCTCTGGTTTGTGTTCATTGGGGGCCACCCTTTGCCGTTTTCAAGGGTCCACGGCGAACTGGATGTAGAGAGTCTGGTTTTAGGGTGTCTTGCTGACAGCACAGTCCCTCTGTGCGCTAGAGATCTCCCCTGCAGATTAAGCAGGAGGCTTTTCTACCTGTCTGATGAGTCAGGTGGAGACTAGTTAACTGTCTGTAGCTGCAATTAACCAGCTCCCTGCTGGATTCCTCAGGCCAATACAGACTTTCTGTTGCAGCCTTAAGACGTAAGTGCAGGGGAGTGCAGGAAATGGCATTTTAGTGTTCTGGCTTTTAAACACCTGAAATTGACACAGTAGCACAGTATTGTAGCTCTGCCCTGTCACAGGGGGATTGCTGCTTAAGCTGCTCTGCCAGTTGAACTACTTTATCACCCCCATACATGGGTCTCTATCAATTCACCATCTATAAAAAAAAACTCTCAGCTACAGAACCACTGTATAACTACTACACTTTGTTCAGACAGAACGTTGCTTTTGCCATTGAGTTAGATTACATCCCTCTGTGAGTCAGACTCAATCACAGACATTCAATGCATGTGCTAGGGTATCTGGCAGAGTACCAAGATCTTTGTGACATACAAGTTATAATATCACATTAAATAAACTGCTTCATTGCAGGATGGAAGAACTGCTGTTTTGAGATAGGGAAGATGACCGTAATTTGTGCACAGTCATATAACTGGGCCATTATTACAAATGTATAGCTTGCTCCTTGTTTTAATTGGCAGCTGTGGAGCACAGCCAAATACCTCGCGGTAAGATAGTGTTAATACATTACCCGAATACTTGCAGTGACAGATTTATGTCAAAAGAGATACATACTCTAGTTAGAAAGTTTGATACTTGTGACTGTGCACAAATGAAATATTTATGAAACCACTTCTGCAATATATTTAAATACATTTTTTAAGACAAGCACTCTCAGGCATCTTGACTTGCCGTTGAGCACACTATACTGGGCGAAGAACAGTTACGTTGAAAGTTGATTATTGAAGATCGTTGGTAATTCTAAGTCCAAGGGACTTTTTATTCTGATATATAGGTGTCAAATATAATTTCAATACCACTAATTTAAGAAATGACAAAGGGCTGTTGAAACAACAACCCCCACAACACTTTCAGTTACTGTATTGTCTACTGCTTTGTTTTCTAAATGATATTGTTCATGTTCCCATTTAGAGTAAACGCTGGAGGGATTCATGAACATGACATGACATGTTAGTGTGTCACCACTTATTTTGTCTTATTGCTTTAATGTGTTGAGTGTCAAATATGACACCATTCCTTTTTTGTTTTTCTTATTGTAGCACTAGGGGTGGCTATTTTTATTTGGACTCAAACTCAAATAATTGTAATTAGTCTTTGTTGGCAAATTATTTGCAGATATGTCCATTATGAGTTTGTGCTGCACTTTCAATAAGCTTAGTATTTTATAAATCTCATGCAGGTAGGGAAGGCCATACAATAAGGCTCAAATGTCTACATTTCACTAACCTTACAGAAGCACTAAATGTTCATTAGGTGACTGAAAGGGAGGTACTAATGGCATCACCTAATTTGCATATGGTGCGAAATGGAAAAGATTTGTGATTGGTGGATGTTCAAATAAATATGCTTGTTTACACTGTTAATTATATTTATTTCACCTTAGGAAGGGTTAACACCCCGAAACGTTGTGCCTGGTCAATCTTTGTTTATATAATAAATGGTCTAACAGACGCCCTTCACTGAAAGATCGTATACCTATTCTTGATAAAATTCTATGCAGTGATAGCCCTTGGGAGATCCCGGCATACAGATACTCAGGACCGTTACTAATATTTTGAAAACTTCTTTGGTCAAAAACAAACTACAAAAAGAGTGCAAGGCAAGTATGTGTCATTTTAACATCACACAGTAAGGCTCAAATGACCAGATTCACAAACCTTACGGAAGCAATTTTAGTGGCAGTGTTGGTTACTGAATCAAGCCAAAAGTGTGCATGCTAAAATGACGTTCATTGCCTGTTTCTTGTCTTTGTGTGCTGATACACATTTGATTGATTTTAATGATTCACATTTGCTAAAAAATGGTTTCTATCCAAACGTATTTTATTGCCGGCGAAAAGTGTAGAATGAGCACAAAAAACACACTACAGTATATGCTATAAACAATCCCAAGTGAAATTATATTTACAAAGTACGTGTGCAATGTTAAATGATTTAAGCAAGGAGGGGGCTCCCCAACCTCCCGCCCCAGGCGCCAGCCAGCCGCGACTGCGCACCACCACCCCACCCCCCAGCGCCCAACCAAGGGAGCGCCGCGGGCAAGGGGTCCGGAGGAAAGGGAGCGCTTGGGAGGGAATGGAGCGCTGGGGAGGGAAGGGAGCACCGGGAAGGGAAGGGAGCACTGGGGAGGGAAAGGAGCACCGGGGAGGGGAGTGCCGAGGGGACGGGGGGACTGGGAATGAACATAAAGGGTACATACCACCTCCCGCCGGGCGGGCAGCCAGCCACGGGGGCCGGGGGCAGAGATGGGGCACTGCACCACGCTCGAGCTGCGCACACGCGCGTACACGTCCTGGCAGCTCCAAGACGCGTTACACCCGAACAGCAAATCAGGGAGGGGGATTTTTATTTTTAATTTTTTTTTCAAGCAGGGGAATTTTTTTTGCAGAGCAGGCCAATTTCTACTTGCCCCCGGCGACCGGGCGACCGGGTTTGTTGAAAACTGTATATAAATATATATGTGAAAAAGAAAGTACACCCTCTTTGAATTCCATGGTTTTACATATCAGGACATAATCATCTGTTACTTAGCAGGTCTTAAAATTAGGTAAATAAAACCTCAGATGAATAACAACACATGACATATTACACCGTGTCATTATTTATTTAACAAAAATAAAGCCAAAATGGAGAAGCCATGTGTGGAAAACTAAGTACACCTTATGATTCAATAGCTTGTAGAACCACCTTTAGCAGCAATAACTTGAAGTAATCATTTTCTGTATGACTTTATTAGTCTCTCACATCGTTGTGGAGGAATTTTGGCCCACTCTTCTTTACAACGTTGCTTCAGTTCATTGAGGTTTGCGGGCATTTGTTTATGCACACCTCTCTTAAGGTCCTGCCACAGCATTTCAATCGGGTTGAGGTCTGGACTTTGACTGGGCCATTGCAACACATTGATTCTTTTCTTTTTCAGCCATTCTGTTGTAGATTTGCTGGTGTGCTTGGGATCATTGTCCTGTTGCATGACCCAATTTCGGTCAAGCTTTAGCTGTCAGTCAGATGGCCTCACATTTGACTCTAGAATACTTTGGTATACAGAGGAGTTCATGGTCGAGTCAATGACTGCAAGGTTCCCAGGTCCTGTGGCTGCAAAACAAGTCCAAATTATCACCCCTCCACCACCGTGCTTGACAGTTGGTATGAGGTGTTTGTGCTGATATGCTGTGTTTGGTTTTCACCAAATGTGGCATTGTGCATTATGGCCAAACATCTCCACTTTGGTCTCGTCTTTCCAAAGGACATTGTTCCAGAAGTCTTGTGGTTTGTTCAGATGCAATTTTGCAAACCTAAGCCATGCTGCCATGTTCTTTATCGAGAGAAGAGGCTTTCTCCTGGCAACCCTTCCAAACAAACCATACTTGTTCAGTCTTTTTCTAATTGTACTGTCATGAACTTTAACATTTAACATGCTAACTGAGGCCTGTAAAGTCTGAGATGTAACTCTTGGGTATTTTGCAATTTCTCTGAGCATTGCAGGGTCTGACCGTGGGGTGAATTTGCTGGGATGTCCAGTCCTGGGAAGATTGGCAACTGTCTTGAATGTTTTCCACTTTTGAATAATCTTTCTCACTGTAGAATGATGGACTTTAAATTGTTTGGAAATGGCCTTATAACCCTTCACAGATTGATGGGCAGCAACAATTGCTTCTCTAAGATCATTGCTGGTGTCTTTCCTCCTTGGCATTGTGTTAACACACACCTGAATGCTCCAGACCAGCAAACTGCTAACACTTTGGCTTTTTTTTTTTTATAACTTTGGTTTTATTGAGTTTTTCAGCAAAGAACATGTACAACAAAATCTTCACCATACATTGTACAAAGAAATTGTGTTACAAACTAACATTTCTCACAAACAGGTATTGGGATACAGCTAACAGAAAAATAAAAATAAAATAAAGGGGGGGGGATGTAGGGGAGAGAGGGGACAGGGAAGGGGGGGGGAGGGTGGTGTGGTGCGGGAGTCAATCCCACTAGGACTAATAGAATCGTGGAGTTTCAACTCCTAAAGGTTGTTATATCCTTAGCCCCTCCAGGGGAACCTATCCACCCGATGTCTTAGATACCCACTTCACGAGCCTGCCGAGGGTGTTCTTGGCACTATGTGTCCTGCGTGATTCCTACATACAGCGTTATTCAAGGGAAAACGCATCTATTACTATCAAAGCAGGATAGTATCTCTTCCTACTCCCGGGATGTCCCTCTGGTCCAACCAAGGTGTCCAGGTTTTTAGATAAATTTCGCCAGTGTCATTAACTAGACTTGTTAATTTCTCCATCTGGCATACAAACCAAATTCTGTTCCGAATCTTGGGAATTAGAGGAATTTCGGGTTGCTTCCATAGTGCTGCGATCTCGCACCGAGTAGCTATTGCGAAATAAGCAACTAGTTTATTACTTGATTTAGTCCACCACAAGGACGGTCTGTTCAGCAGAAACCGCCACGGGTCCATGGAAATTTTAAGATTTAGAATCTTCTCAAGCCAATCTCTGTTTTTTCGCCAAAGCGGTCTAATCCGCGGGCAAGACCACAGCATATGTAGTAAATCAGCCGTTGCTCCGCACTGTCTAGGGCACAGGGGGGATTACCCTGGTACGAATTTAGATAATTTCAAGGGAGTGTGATACCATCGCATTAAAACTTTATATGCGTTTTCCCTTAAAGTTGTGCATATAGAGCTCTTGGCAGATGCCGTAATTATTCTAGTCCACTCTTCAGTCTCTAGAACTTCACCTAGATCTCTCTCCCCCTGATCCATGTACCTCAGTTTGTGGTCAGCTTGTACTCCTGAACCGATCACCTCTTTGTACAATAGCGATATGAGTCCCCTGGTATCCGTCTCAACTAGACAGAGCTTTTCAAACTTGGTTAGTGGGGGTCGTGGGGTAACGCTAATGTAAAATGCTCGCAGTTGGAGAAATCTAAATATTTCTGAGGGGGGGGATGTTTGATTCCTCTCTAATTTGTGGCTTCATATCTTTGCTCCCCTCTAGATCTCAGAGTCTATGTATGCCTACTGCTGCGGCACAGTTTATTCGAGCATTTGCCCGTTCTGTGCCGCAGCAGTAGCCTGGCGCGCGCCCGAGTGTGACGGGCGCGCGCCGAAGCAGCGGAAGAGCGCCCTCCGATCGGGGCGCTCTCCCTACCGCTGCCGGGTCCGCCGGGTCCCCCGGAACCCCCTGCCGCTGTCCCGCGATCGCGGGACACCAGGGCTCCCTCGGGGAGCCCTTGGACACGCGTGCAGGGGGCGCAGGCTCCCGATGACGCGTGACCGCGCGTCTATGACGCGCGGCACGCCGAGGGGCGGCCACTAGCAAGCCGGGAAATCTCCCGGCTTGCGGATCTGGCCGCACTGCGATAAAGTGTGTCGCCAGTGTAATTGCTTCCAAATTGAAAATTCCTTTCTGTACAGGCCTGGAGCAAAATCTGGGTTGCCCCATAATGGAGTCATCAGAGATCCTCTAGATAGCAGATTACATTTACTTTTATTGTCCTCCCAGATAGCCAGCGAGTTCGCCACTGAGGCCAGCGGCTTATTCAGCAGCTTCAAGGCTGTTTTGGGTAACCATATCAAGCTTTTTAACTCTATTGGGGAGCAAGCTTCACTTTCCAATGCAACCCACCTTTTCGAATCCGGGTTTACGTGCCATTGGGAGATTTGGCTTAATTGTGCCGCTTTGTAATAAGATAGCAGACAAGGTACCGCCAGGCCCCCTTCCAATGTTGGCTTTTTTAGAATCATACCCTTTACTCTCGGTTTTTTTCCTTCCCATATGAATTTGGATATAGCAGACTGAAGTGAGAGTATATCCGTCAGTCTGAGTGGCACCGGTAATGTCTGGAACAAATATAGTATGCGTGGGAGGAGATTCATCTTTATACTATGTATCCGTCCGATCCATGAGATTTTAAAAGATGCCCACTTTCTCAGCTCTTCCTTCAGATCGCGGATCAGTTTGGGGAAGTTCGCCTGGTAGATACTATTGTAATCTTTGGGGATTATAACCCCTAGGTATTTCACCCCTTTTTTCGGCCAATTAAAGTTGAAATTGAGCTTTATCAACTTTTCTGTCTCTTTCGGGAGGCTTATATTCAGGGCTTCAGACTTAGATTGGTTGATCTTAAAGCCTGGTATATCATTAAATTTCCCTAGCAAGTTGAATAGGTTCGGTAAGGAAGTGAGCGGCCTTGAGATTGTGAGCAAGACATCATCTGCGTAAAGAGCTATCTTATGCGTTTGTGTGCCCGCCTCTATGCCTCCCACATCTGGATTATTTCTAATCTGTGCCGCTATGGGCTCTATACACATTGCGAATAGAAGGGGGGATAATGGGCACCCCTGTCTGGTGCCGCTTCTGATTTGGAACGGGTCAGACGGAAATCCATGGTGGATCACCCTAGCTGCCGGTCCCTGGTATAGTGACAGGATAGCATTGATCACCCGCGCTTCCATCCCAAACTCTCCAAGCGTGGCCCTCAGATATGGCCAGTCAATCCTGTCGAAAGCTTTTTCAGCATCCAGACTCAACATCATAACTGGGATCTTACGTGTATTGGCTATATCTATCAGATCAATGATCCGTCGGGTGTTATCTGCAGCTTGTCGACCCTTAATAAACCCGACTTGATCTGGATGTATGAGTCTGGGCAGGATGTGACTTAATCGATTGGCCAGCAATTTAGCATATATTTTGATATCGGTGTTAATGAGCGAAATGGGCCTGTAACTTGAGCAATCTAATGGGTCTTTCCCAGGCTTATAAATTACTGAGATGGACGCTTGGAGCATCTGTTCCGGGAATGCTGCCCCGTCTAGCACCGCATTGAACATTCTGAGGAGGTGAGGCCCCAGGAGCTCAATGTATTTTTTATAATAAAGGTTGGAGAACCCATCAGGTCCAGGTGCCTTGGCGGGTTTCAGGCTCTGAATAACCTGGGTAAGTTCCTCTAAAGTAAAATCTGCTCCTAAAACTTCCCTTTCCGAACCACTCAATCTTGGTAGGTGTGCGCCCTTCAGGAAATCCTTCATTGCCCTTTTGGTTTTACCATTATGTGCCACCTTTTCACCATTATAGAGGTTCTCATAGAAACTCCTGAATTCCTCCACTATCAGTTTTGGGTTAGCTGTATTGGCTCCTGTTTTTAGCCTTAACTCCCGAATACTATAATTTGGCTGTCTATTCCTCAATTTGTTGGCCAGTAAGGTATCTGGTTTGTTTGACTTATCATAGAATAGCCTTTTGGACCAACTCACCGTGTTGTCTGCCTGGGAGGTCAAGACTAGGTTAAGCTCGACTCTAGTATCTTGAATTTCTTTGAGAAGGGCCGAACTCTGATCTCGTTTATGTTTGACTAGTAATTCTCTAAGCTTATTTTGTAAGGTATTGATTTTCCAATTCCTTTCTCTTTTTCTTTTAGCCGCTAATTTAATTAGGGTCCCCCTTAAGGTTGCCTTGTGTGCTTCCCACAGTACAAGGTGGGATTGAACACTACCCGTATTAATTTGGAAAAATTGATCTATCTCTTTACTAATTATTTGTTCGGACCCTGGGACCTTCAACAGTGCCTCATTAAGTTTCCAATTTGCTCCCGGCCTGTCCAGAAATTTTTGTGTGCACCGTAGCTCTATAGGTGCGTGATCCGACCATGAAATATCATGGATCCCTGAGTGGGGGATCTTCGGGACCAGTCTGCTAGAGACAAAGAAGTAATCGATTCTGCTATAGGATAAATGGGGGTGCGAGAAAAAGGCGTAATCTCTATCTAACGGGTGCATCTCCCTCCAAATGTCTATTAGTTGGCTATCCCTAAGACCTTTCAGGAGGGCATCTATATATGACTTTTTGTTAGCCTTATGGGGGCCTGACCTGTCCATCCCTGGGTTGATCGCTACATTGAAATCCCCTGCCACAATTAAATCACCTTTGGCCACTGATCTCAGTGTGTCAAAGAACCCGTTAATGAATGAGGGGTCTTGCTCACATGGAGCGTATATCGTAGCCAGCGTTATAGGCTGGGCTTGTATAGTGCCTACTAAGACTAGGTATCTACCTTCTTTATCTCTCTTAACCACCTCTTCTATAAATGGGACGTTGTTATGAAGCAGGATTGCCACTCCTCTCTTCTTTTCCGTCCTTGCAGAGGAAAGGTAAAACCGCTTAAAGCTCTTATCCCAAAATTTGGGGGCACTTTTGCCGCTAAAGTGCGTCTCTTGTAGAAACACTACATCGGCCCGCTTGCGTTTGTAATCCGCTATAGCTATTCGGCGTTTGCCCGGGCTATTTAAACCTTTAGTGTTGTGGGAGATCATAGTCAACGACATAGTGTAGTGGGGTTGTTGTTATCGCTGTAAGTGCTGTCTATATTGTAGGCCCCTATAGCCTCTGAGCTCTCTGGCCCAGCTACTTCAGTCGGGGGTTGCGCCCGCACCACAGAGGGAGGGGGTGGAAGGGGGGGTGGGGAAGGGAAGGGGGGAACAAAACAATTGAGGGGTCGGAGTTGACCTTGGTCAGCAATGGTCCCTTGGCCCTCAGGCGAATCTTGCGCCCTGGAATGCCCGGTGGGGGCCTCCTAACTCCCAACCACATCTCGTGGCCGGGTGCCCGAGGGACTTGTCTGTGCATGTTGGAGTGACCCATTCGTGCACAGCTTGAGTCGCAGGCAGCCGGCCCAGGTGGTCCCGAACCCGGCACCATCTACGCAATATATGTAAGCAATATAGAGAAAGAGAAAAAAGGAAGCAATGCTTCTCCCCTTCCTCTCCCTCTCCCTTAGGCATACGTTGTGTGTCATAGCAAACCGACATGTGTAAATCACAAAAACTATTTACAGTGAAACAGTAGAACTAGTTATGTCCTTTTCGTCTTCCCCAGCCTTCTTTGTGTCGTCTTCCAATATGACTGGTGGCGATCATAGTGACCCAATAGAGTATGCGGTGTGTGGCCCCCCTCTCCTGTCAGCCGTGGGCTAATCCCGTGGGGGTCTCCCCCTTACGCTAAGTGTGACCAAGGGTCAACATTTTTGAGAGACAGAGTAGTGAAAAGTTTCGGACTGTAGCCTCCATCATCTCTCCTGTGCGTATCGTTTATTCACGTCATCCCTTCCCCCCCTCCCCTCCCTTCCCTTGCTACCGGACTCTTTGACTCCATAGAGGGGGTGCTGATTGTTCTGGAGTCCTCGGGTAAATGGTGTCCGGTCTCGGAGCAGCGACCATGTGTGGCGATGTCCCCTTAGATGGCCACCCCTCTCGTCGAAACAGCCCCAAGCTCCCCGCTCCTCGTCTCAGGAGCTCCCGACTGTAAGGGTTGGAGAGAGATGTTAATTATATGACAATGTATAGGGGCATTACTCCCTGAGAGGGACCCACCTTCAGCCTACTCTTCCTATCTCTCCTACTTCCAAGCTCTCTCACATGTGATTATCATCCTCTCTCCCTCTCCAACCTCCCTTCCGGAAGCAGGGCCCTTTCTCTTGTTTACGAGGGTGTTCTCTCGTCTTTGCATATCCCCTTTCTAGGTTCTCTATTCGTTCGCTCCCTCTTCCTTCCCCTGCTCTTTCTTACCCCCCTCCTGCTTTTCCTCTCCCTGTTCTCTCCTCCTTCCCCAATACTCTTCATCCCTTCCACCTGTCATCCTTCCCCTCTCTGACCCCTTCTTGCTCTCTCCGATTGCCTTCCCAACCTCCCTCCTCTTGCCACCTTCTGCGCCTCCCTCTGGTCCCCCCCTCACCCCTCCTTCTCCCCTCCCTTCCCCCCCCCTTCCCTTCCCCACCCCTCCCTGCTATAGAGATCAACTTATGTAGTGCTGCTGGAGTCTGTGTTGCTCATTCTCCTGTTCCAGTCCGGCTTCTGCTTCCTCCGTCGCCAAGGTTCCTGTTCCGCTTCCAGTCCTTCTGTTAAATGGGTCTCCCGGATCTGTTTGCTGCTTCGGGTCATCTTTTCGCCACACGGGGGCGCCCTCCGCCAGTCTATCGATCGACTAACCTTCAGTCAAAATGCCGCCGTCATCCACTAGGTGTCTCTCTCCGGTCGGACCCCCAATGCCAGAAGCAAGAAGGCCGCGGCTCCATTTCCCGCCACCAGGGGATCCCTGTGACAGCCTTCTTCCCCAGCTTTAAGAAAATGGCCGCACCACGCTCTTCTCGTCACCCGAGGGGATCAGATCACAAAGTACTTCTCACTGTTAGATTTTGGGCCGGGGAAGGCTCCTTTAACTCCTGGCACGGGGGCAGAGAGCCACGAGGCAGCCCTCAGTCTTTGCGCTTGCTCCCTGACGGCTCCACACGCTGCCAGAAAGCCGCCGGAATAGGAGTTTCAGCGGGGACCTGTCGTTCGGAGCTCGGGGGAGAGACCGGTAAGTCTAACTTTTTTAAGAATTCTGCTCCTCCCTCCAGTTGTTTCAGGGTAATGGCCACTCCGTTTTTGATTACCATTAAGCCGAAGGAAAAAAGCCAGCGGTAGCGAATTCCATGATCCCTTAGGACTCTGGTGACAGCTGCGAGGGCTCTCCTTTTTAACAGGATTTGTGGGGCCAGATCCGGGAAGACCTGCAGTCTCACCCCTTCAAATTCCAGGGTCTTGGCAGCTCGGGCAATTTGGCACACCTTATCTTTAATTTTGTAATAATGAAGCCTAATGATGATGTCCCTCGGGGGGTCACCCTGTTGTGGTTTAGACTGCAGGGCCCAGTGACATCTGTCGAATTGCAGTTCAGCCTCACTTTTATCTGGCAATATATGTTGGAGCCAGTTTGAGGTGAAGTCCTCTGGATCTGACACGGATTCCGGGACTCCTCGCAGGCGTATGTTGTTACGCCTGTCCCAGTTCTCCGCGTCCTCCTGCCGGTCCTGCAAGTCAGCAATCTGTCTGTGTAGTTGGGCCATGGACTTGTCATTTTTTTGAAGGTAAGTAGCATGTGCGTCCACTTTGTTCTCAAGTGTGTTTGTTCTTTCCACTATGCTGTCTATGTCCTGCCTAAGCTTCCATTATTCCTTTTGGAAGAAGGTCTTCATGTCCGAGCAAAATGCCTTCATATCAGTTCTCGTGACCAGGTCCTGATCTGCGGCCCCTGCTCTGCTTGCGGGTCTGCTCGTGGACCTGTCGCTTTCAGAGTCCGAGCCCGCCATTTGCCCGCTGTCTTCCCCTCCACTCACTAGCGTCGGCTCTCCTTTTTGGAAATAGTCGGTTACCACGGAGGTTCTTTTGCGTGTAACCACTTTCTTTGGCATCCTTAGGTGTTCCGAATTTCTAGGCTGCTGTGTTTCACTGTTGATCGTCGTTTTTTTATGCTTTTATTATTTAATATTGGTGCCGGCTGGGACGGAGCCTCTCACTTAGGCATCCATAACCCTAGCCGCCGCGCCTGCGCCCTTTTCTTTATTTTTTAATCTGAGCTGGCCATGCATTGGGGAGCTCCAACATCAGCGGAGACGTTTCTGCACAGTGGCCGTATGATTCTGACAGCAGTTTAGTGAGGCAAGGTGATCTCTCCCCCTCCGCCCCCAGCCACAGCACTCAGCTCCTCAAATCTACCTTTCTTGATTTCAGGGAACCAATTTGTTGTTGCAAACAGTGTAGTGTCTTATAAACCTGCTTTTGCAAGTGATGTTACAGCCTCTACAGTCCCTTGGCTTGGTTAGGCTGCTTTTTTTTTTTTTTTAAAGTATATTTATTTATTTACTGCCCTGTGGGGAGCTGTTTCTTTAAATCAGCCCTGCGGCGGCCATTTTGGATTTGGCCGACACGCAGGCTGGAATGCAGGGAGCCTGGCTTCTCCAGCCCCTGCAGCAGCTTTGCCCAGACTTCGCCTCGGAGGCACCGGGAGGCAGAGGGAAGCGGAGGGAGCGCAGGTTATGCAGGGGGAGATCGGTACGGCCCACGGCTCACCCCGTGCAGCCGCCGGTCAGGAGAAGATAGATCCTGTACCGAGCCCCCTCTCCTTTACTAAGCGGCCATTTTAGGCAGCCAGTAGCCGCACCAGAGCCCCGCACCACCTCGGCCAGCACCACCGATAGCCCCAATCACCCCCACAGCGGAGTGGAGTAGGCAGAGGAAGGGGGATACAGAGAGGCGCTCTCCGGCCGGGGGCAGGTACGCCCGGAGCTCCGCTCCGCTCACCCTCCGCTACAGGGTAGTGACAGCCATTTTGGATGGTACCCAGCCGCTCCTAAGCCTCGTGCTGCCCCAGGCTGGAAGTTTATGGGCTACTCACCCTGTTCTCCCTCCTGTGAGTTTGCCCTTATTATAGCTCTTGCTCTCTGCGGGCAGGGGAAGCCAGGGGAGAGCTTGACACCGGGCCACGATCCTTGAAGGAGCTCTGCTCTGGGGCTGCAACTGCTGTTCTGCACAGTAGGCCCCAGTACCCAGGTAATTCGTGAGATGTCCAATTTATGTCTTATGTGTGTATTTATGTCCTTGAAATGATCAGCGCTTCTTGGGCTATTCGGATTTGGACAATATCAATTAGTTTGGTGTAGTATGAGCTAGGATGGTTATAGATGTTTGATCACACTTTTGTGGAGCTACAGCATCACACAGCCATCTTGTTTCGGCTCCAAGCCACGCCCCCAACACTTTGGCTTTTATAGAGGTGGTCACACTTGATGATGATCAATTTATCAAGGGTATTTGATTAGCAGCACCTGTCTGCTACTTAGCATCTTAATTCCTATGGAAGCAGTAAGGGTGCACTTAGTTTTTCACACATAGCTTCTTCATTTTGGCTTTATTTTTGTTAAATAAATCATGACACGGTGTAATATGTCATGTGTTGTTGTCCATCTGAGGTTGTATTTACCTAATTTTAGACCTGCTAAGGAACAGATGATTGTTATTAAGTCCTGATATGTAAAACCATGGAATTCAAAGAGGGTGTACTTTCTTTTTCACATGACTGTATATATTTATATATATATATTTATATATATATATATATATATATATATATATATATATATATATATTATACATCCTTATGGGGCCAGATGCAGCTCCTACAAAGGATTTTGCAATCTCCTACAACAAGAACATGGCAGACATCATAGCGCAAGCAGATCACAAGTATATATAAAGCAATAAGTTAAAATATATAGCTGTCAATCTGCACTTGGCCTTTTGGCTTATAGTGAATGCAATTCTAAAGCTTTTTTTTTTTAAATATAAAGCAGTATCACACTATGTGGCTCATTCACTAAACTTTGATAAGCGGCTTACAGCACTATAAATGCCCTTAAAGTCCCACAGGTCCCGGGGGTCCCCCCTCCAGTATCAATCTTGTGCAATAAGATTTTAAATGAATAAAATTACAGACAGTTTCAATTCTTTAGCGGCTAACCTCTAAGGTAATGAAAGGGTTAAATAGCAAAAAGACAGTGAATCCCTGTGCTTCTCCCTTTGGGATAGCAATATATGGGGAATATATATATATATTGTAAAAATCTATATGATAAAGGAGACTTAGTTTAATCTTTTGATCAAATAATGCCAAGCCTGCTAACCACGTCAAGGTAAGTCTCTATAGCAGGTCCCTACGCTAAATGCATACTAATGTTATGTGAAATAAACCCAGAAGGGGTTAATATATCCAAGCATATACTTATATAACATAGTGCAGTTTAAAACTGGTATATACCAGGGAAGATACTCGCATGTCTGTAAGTAATGTGAATAGTGAAATACAGGGACCTTGCTGGGAGATTATATACCTAGAAGAAGGAGGGGCTGGCCTCCCACACGCTGCCCAATAAGCAGTTGCAAGTGATTGGCTAAATATATTAATTACACCCTAATAGTGGTGCCCTCTAGGAGCGTGCTGCTAAGGATTATAATCGGCCTAACAGAGAATGTAAAACAATTATATAATCAGTGCGCTTCTTAATGTAAGGAGTATGCAGCTGGCTAAGGGATTGGCCATACAAATGTGAAAAACAGACAGTGAATCCCTGCGCTTCTCCCTTTGGGTTAAATAGCAGGCAATACTGTACATAGTTGTTGGTACAGGGGGAGGGTGATGGTGGTATTTACCCCAGGGTGGGTGTTTAGGCCTTGCGGGAGGGTGGCAGTAGAAGTTAACCCCTTCATTACCTTAGCGGTTACAACCGCTAAGGTAATGAAGGGGTTAAGCCCTCTTGCTACACTCCCGCAAGGCCTAAACATCTACCCTGGGGTAACTGCAACCTTCACCCACCTCCTGTACCAACACCAGGAATGTGTGAACGTGCTATTAACCAAAGATGGCTACATACCCAATACCCAATACAATACAAAGACCCAATACATACAGTACAGTAATGGGCAAAATTACTATTATCCAGATATGGATAATAGTGCATTTGCCCATTAAACATAAAACCAGTCATCATACAGTAAAGTAAATAAAAGTTGCACTGACATGAACCATATTGATTTCAGCCTCGGGGACCCCCTGCTTCCTGAGCTACAGGCAACATTATGGGGCATTGGGTGCCCGTATCACCGCCATTTATAAATCGTCCATGTCCTGTGACCGTAGGATTTAAATACTGGTCTACTACAACCAATCAGATTGGGGATATACATCTCACAATCTGATTGGCTGAAATAACATGTGACTGTGGCCATGTGGGTTTGGTGATGTCATGTTAAAGGGAAAGGAAGCACAGCCTTTCTGATTGGCTAACTTCCCTCCCTTTACATGACGTCACAGTCTAAAAAAAAATGTCACATGGTTATCCCAGCCAATCAGAAGGCGTGGGGACATTTGCCACTCACATGTGACGCCACAGGCCATATAAAAGAATGTGCATCCTTATTTGATGCCAAGAAGCTGCAGAGTAAAGACCTCCTCCCTAATAGGATTACAATGGCGTTACAGATAAAGATGGATGACGATGGATGACGATGAATATACAGAAGAAGATACAGAAGAAGATACAGAAGAAGAAGAAGAAAGAAGACCCCCAAATGGATTACAATTAACAGATGAAGAAAAGGACTTTGGACTTTACCTGAGGCCCGTTGCTGTTTTGGATAGTGGATTTGTCCGTAAATTTGCTCAGATTGCGGGAATCAGAGGATGAAGACATCTAAAGGTAAGAAAAAACATTGAATGTATGTTATTTTTCTTTTACAGGTTTTACCATTGTATTTTTTTTATTGTAATTTTTTTATTGCCCATTGATTGCCAATGTATTTATGTATGCCCCTTTAGGGCAATGCTTTTTTTGGCAAATGTTTGCTTATATTTCTTTTAAACGTATTTTTGTTCTTTGCTTTGAAATATTTCTTCTATTTATTTTGTGTTTTGATTTTTAATGATGGGATTTTTTGTGGTGTTTTCAATTGTTTATTTCTGTTACTTTTTTGTTGTTTGCTTTTTATTTGGAGTTTATTTTTGGTCTTTTGCTTTGTAATAATGGTGTTTATTTGGAGCTTTCTTTTATTTATTGATTTTTTGGGGTGTTTTAATTGTTAATTCTGGTGTTTATTTGGTATTTGCTTAATTGATTGCTAGTAATTTTGTAGTGTTTACGTGTTTATTGTTGTTTATTTGTTGATTGTTTTGATTGCATTGGATATTGTTGGTGTATGTTTATTTTTTAGGTTGATCATTGACTAGTGTTAAATCATGCTCATATTATGATTATTGCCCATGCCCATATATGTAAGTATTGGACAATTTTGTTTGTGCACAGGATTGGTACCGCAGGCCAGCGGGGACCACTCGGAGGCTCCTGGACACTCTCGAGGACCACCTGAGTGCCCCCAGACACCCACGGGGACCACCCGAAGACCCCTGGACACCCGTGGGAACCACCATGGGACCCCCAAACACCCACGGGGACCACTTGGGGGCCACCAGACACCCACAGGGACCACACAAGGGCCCCGACATCCACAGGGAGCACCTGAGGACCCCTGGATATCCGTGAGGCCACCCGGAGACCCCCGCCGGCCTCTTGTATTAATGCTCTGCAGAAAGAAAATGCTTTTATGCATGTCTCCATCTCATTTGTGCCAGCCTTTAGCTGGTGAAAAGAAATGGTGAGATTTTACAGTACGATAAACTTATCACTGCTTTGTGAATAGCAGTTACAGGCAAAAAACATCGGATTAGCCATTGTTTGGCCTATCGTACGACTTTTTTTTTCATTGACTGCTTATGGATGATAAAAAGCCATTATAGCATGATACTGCACTATTATCACTGCTTTGTGAATATCAGAGCAAGTAGTATCGAGCTATAAGGGCATTTATCACACTTAAAACCACTTATCACTGCTTTGTGAATGAGCCCCTATGAGTGTAAACTTTTAAGCGCTGACACTGTAAACGTCGGGTGGATTATCTCTATGCAAAGCTTCAGTCGACCAAAACCTATTTGCTGGATTAGCTCTTCAAGACCCACTTGTAACTGCTCTGTAGTTAACAGGCATAAGGAGAGTTGATGAAAAATGCTTCATGAAAAAAAATACTATTATAAATACAAATGTGACACCTTTCCTCCTGTTCCATATCATATTTATTAACATTGCAATGAAGACTAGATAGGCACAGATGGACTGTAACCTAAAATGTAGAAGCAACTGTATTTTTAAAACAGATTTCAATAATGCTTCAGTTGAAAAGTAATTCATATCAACAGCAGGGTCCAAGATATTTACAGCATGTTAGCGTTTTATGAGAGCACTACGTTATTTTTTGTTTAATTCATTTGACACAATCGAATAGCCAACTTTCTAATTTGCAGCAGCGAGGATGAGCCAGTGCAAGTGTGTATGTATGGATCAGTCAGTGTACTATGGCTTTAATGAAGGACAAAAAAGACAAAGTACAGTAGGAACAAGTGTTCTGATGTGGTTTCTCCTCTTCCTTTTGCAAGGATGTTTTCATTTGTTTGAATACAAAAATACAGTTCCAAAGCAGATTGGCACATTTCTGCAATTGCAATGCTGCTTTGGCACTGCACATACCTATTCCTGGCAGTGGGGAACATAGAACCCTTTGTCCTCTTTCACTGTTGGTTTCTGTGGAGGAGCCAACCATTGTGGCTACTCATGAGGCAAGCTTGGCAGATGAAATACCCAGATGCCAGGCTCTGGATTGTACTTCTGTTCGATCTATGGCTGGTCTCATCTCTGGCATCTGCCCTGGCTTTGCAGCAGGCTGTCTAACCGTCTGCAAAGCAGGGTGCAGGTTTAGAGTTCTGGTAGCTTTTCAGCATCTGTGGTCAGTGTTTTGTGTATAATCTCTCACTACAGAAGTAAAGCTACTCACTTATACCTCTATATTCGAAAATAACTTTGTGAATGCAGCTCTTGCATAAATTCTAGATTGATGCACACTGCCTATACATAACAAACACATTTGAAAGTCTTTAGTGTAACATCCCTGTTTTATTTGAATGATCTGAAATAGTTTGAATGAAGCTCGATACTTTACTAGTGTCTATGTTTGTGACATTTCATATTTTTCCACTTATAGTAAGGTGACATTTTCATTACATAGTTCTTATGTTATGTCTGGCTGGTAAACATTCCAGGGATCATAGGGCTAGATCTTCAGAAGGTTCGCTAATTTTTTACGTTCCATTAATGTCAATTTAATGTATCCATATCTGTAATAATGCATATCCCCAAAGGTGCTTAACACAACGATATCCTGGTACTATCCTTGAAGCCTGCAAGCTACTGCACGTCAGTCCAATCAAAGGGAAAAGTTATGTAACGAAAGATTGGCTGAACATCAAAACCTAAAATGAAGTATTAATCAACTCACCAGGTTGGTATAAAAATAAAAAACCTTTATTAAACTACATCTTAAACAACAAAAAACATACTAAGGACAAAACAAGGGGACACTCCTCCCACGCATTTCACGCTATACAGCGCTTTCTATTCAACCAATCTTTCGTTACATATATTTATTGGAATAGTCTAAAAGCAATGTAATGAAACACATCAGAAAGTATATTTTTAATGATTAAAGGGATATGTTTGTGTGAACTAGTATGGTATATAGTGTAATATGGTCACTGTATAAAGTATGGGTGTACAATAATGTATATCTATAAATACCTCAACAATATAAATTAATATTTCATTTTTATTCATGTACAATTAAAAGAAATGAAGGATGTCGTTCTTTCATTTACTTCAATTGTACATTAATAAAGATGATATATTAATGAATATTGTTGAGGTATTTATAGATATACATTATTGTTTACCCATACGTTATACTGTCATTATTAAAATATATCTAGTAAACCCAAGTGATTTAGAAAGGCGCTAAACAACAGTATAGTGATAAATATATAGTGAATAAAATATCAGTGAATTGTAAGGTGAATTAGAAAAATTCTCAACCTTCACAGGGAATTTGTACAAGTAACGGACATCCAGAGTGTGAAGGGAGCGATATTTCAGGAACACCCCCCAAAAAAAAAAAAAAAAATAAACAACAATAGTGCAGCAAAATCACATAATAGTGGAGTAGTGAAATCTTGGCTCAAGTGGATTGCCTACTTACAACAGGTAAGTGAAGAATCAGCGTTTAACGGGAAACATGGTAGGAGGATATTCGGAAGCACTCTCACTCAGGGTAGTATTCATGGAAAACAGCAAGGAGAGACCATGGTGTGGACCAATAGAAAAAATGTATATAAGTTAAAAGCATAAGAAATGTACTCACAATATGTACATCAATTGCGGACACATAAAGGTATCTTTTGAGGCAGTGTGGTTCACATCGGGAGAGGTGGTAGTCTGGCCATTCACTTCAAAGCTCCCTCAGTCTGGTCGCGGAATAACATAATTTTTATTCTTTTGCTGTTTTGGTGATAGATCATTTTTATTCATGTGTCCTATTAGGCTTTTTAATTATTTTATTGTTGGGATATTTAGGTTATTGTGTATTTCTTTAATTCTTGTGTATTTTTGGCCTTAATGATTTTTATTAGGTTGACCATTGAGTGCTATAGTGGCTTATCATGCCCATATTATATGGATATGATATACCACAGTGCCAAGCGGGGGAGGGGGGTTAACTCCTTAATTACTATAGCGGTTATTAATCGCTAAGGTGATTAAGGGTTTAGGGGCCATTAGATTGTATTTTTTATGTACTCTTGCTGGCATCGGAGGACATGGACCTGCAGTATGATGATGAGGACACCCTTCATGATGGCAGGGGTAATTAGAAAGTTTTATTTACTTTATTTATGCTGGCTTGATAATGTTTTATTTTGAATGGGCAAATAAGCAATTATCCATATCTGGATAATAGTTATTTTGCCCATTACTGTAATGTATGTGTTGCTGTATTAACCACTAAGGTAATAAAGTGGTTAGCTACACCCGCAAGCACCCCGCAAGGCCTAAACACCCACCAAGGGCATATACCACCTTCAACCACCCCCTGCTAGCCACAATAAACATGGCACTGGTAGTTAACCCCTTCAGTGCCTAGCGGTCAATCGCTAAGGTAATGAAGTTGCCTGTAAATGCTTTTTTATTGCATGGGATTATTGCCATAGGACTCAAGGCATAAATCTGATGCAGGAAAAAATTTATTTTTTTCCTAAGCTCTCTCGCCACCTTCTCAGCAGGTTCTCACCAGCCTCATGCCAACTTTTGCTGGCGTGAGGATTTTGGGAGAAACTCGCCATTCTAGGGCCTCAATTAGCCTCGATAAACTAATCGAGGCTACTAGAATTGAATGAGTTTTAGAACCTGACGATAAGTGGCTTATCGCTGCTCACCCACCGATGGGATTTGGAAGAATAAAAAAATGGGCCATTTATACCTTTATTGCCCACTTATCAAAGCTTACAGAATAGCAGTAGGCATTTTGGCCGAAAATGCCTCGATATGTGTGTTATCGACGCTTAGAGAATAAGTCCCATTAGAGTTACCTCTTGTTTTCAAGTATGTCCTGGGCACAGATTTATGATAACAGATACTGTACATGATTACATAAAATGAACAGAATTTATAGAGTCAATTCACAGACATGTCATTGACAGCTAGAGTTGGAAAATTGGGTACAGGGGATGAAAGGGCTGGGGAGTTTCAGATTTAAATAGAGCAGCTTTAACAATACCAAACATCAGCAAATGGCAGCAATCGGCTCATACCCTTTTGCTGCCCTTCAGCTGCGTCAAAGGCTATCCGCCTTTGGGGCGATGCAGATGTAGACTGAATGGGTTCAGATTGAATGCAGCTGTGGATTCAAAGTGCTTTGTCCTCCTGGGTCATTAACATTCCAGTGGGTGGGGCTGGCAAAACACATAGATGTATGCAAACACAGATATTAACCCTTAACATGCTGGTTCTGTGCAGAGGGAAGCAGCTCTTGGGGAATCTTTTCAGGCATCCGCCTTTGAGGCGACGCAGATGTATCAAAATAAGCAATATTTCCAACTAATAATTATTCTAATTACGGCTGCTTAGACTAGAGTGTTAAAAATGTGTCCAAGTAAAGTACAGTAGACTTCATTACTTTAATAAAGTCAGTGCAGCTCATTCACTGCATAGTGTGCTACAGGCCTTTTTAAGCCTAACAAATTATTACAAATGCATACTGTAGCTATGGGAGGTCATGACATTTTTAGTAAACATAGAACAATCTAGTAAGTTTGCTGAAATGCAGATTTATCCTGGCATGTTTAAGCTGATAATGTAAACAAGTCAATGAATAGAATTCATGTTATATTAATTACAAGATCAGCATGAACATTCATCAGGGCATTTTACAACATGCGCTTTCAGGCAAAATAGTGACCTGCAATTGGTTGAATGCTTTTTCTATTTGATTTGCAATTGTACTTCATTTGAAGGAGAGAATTGTACTATATTATCTGAAAGTCCTGCTACTGCAACTTACTTGTTTTATTTTTTTCATTTGTATTTTCTTTTAACAATAATGATAATTTGGGGCACAATTTTTTTCTATCATTTGTGCCACGTTAGACTCCTTTCCTGGCTCTAAAGGAGTTTACATTAGATGGACTGGGCAGTGCTCAGTCTCTCATACCTTGTCAGGGTGCTGTATCCATGCAGGCTGTGCATAGATATGTAGATGAAACTAAGGACATTGAGACATTATTGCATCCCGTGCAGACAAAATGTGGCGCCCTTACACCTGCAGCGTCACCCTCATCCTTCTGCAGTGTCGCCCTCCTCCTTTTGCAGCCTCGCAGCGTTATTTGACCGCATCGGTCATGCGGCCACGCATTGCCATAAGAATGTGATGTCATATGACATCTCGCTGTCATGAGAACGCGTCGATACGTGATGTCGGGACGCTTGCAAGAGGAGACCAGGGCGGCAAAAAAAAATTCCCATGGGCAGTAGCATTCTAAAATTGTCCCTGGACAAAGGTCTTGGACATTTGGCCACAACTGTTTGGCCGCGACCAAACCAACACTGGTGCTCAGCTGCTTCAGTTTTCACCGTACGCACTCCGAACTGACACCAGCTTTAAGTGTCCAAGTCCTGCGCACCCTCGTCAATGTTGAGGGACATTTAAAGATGGCGGGTAGGAGCATGGAGCATGCATGGTGATCGGCCACCTGGGACATTGATGGAGTGGAAGCACAGGAAAGGGCACACAGGACTCGGACATATAAAATGACACCAGAGTCGGAGCACACACGGCAAAAAGTAAATCGGCGAGGTGCCCAGCAGCTTCTTTTGTTGCCCCTTTTCAGTTAGTTCCCTGGGCAAATCCGGCCCTGGATGGAACAATGATGGGCACCAGGTACTATTATAGTACAAACAAGAGCTTTATTGACAGTAATTGAAAATGTTCTTCACATAAAGACATTCTTCCATTACTTACATAAACTTGTGACATTACAGGGTTTGTACATCAATGCTTGTTCGCTAAGTAATTCACTCTTCTTACCCTAGGGAGGTACTTAGGCTTGTTCCTTCTCGTGTTAGCTATATGGGCTATCTCTTGTATAGCGTGCGTTATATTCAACTGGGCCCCTTCTGGAATTAGCCTAATTGGGATCAGTTACCTGGTTCTGAATACTGTGTACCTCTTCTATGCACACTAGGTCTGAATTAGCTGCTGATCTGACTATGCCCCAGAGCTACCACGTGGAGAACCCCATTTCAGGTTATAACCTGCAGTACCCATGAACATCCACTGGGACTGCTGCTGCTCTTGCTTCCAGACTCTGAAACCTGACACCTTGCACCTGTCCCATGGCTCCAGTCAGACCTATATAAACCTCCCTTTCCTGTTCCTCCCTTGCCTGTTTATACTGGTTCCTCCAGCTCCTGCTAGGTTCCTGTATTCGCGGCTGCTGTTGCTATTGCTGAATGAACTAGCTAGGGTAGTGCCTCCAGACGGGTTTGAGGAATGTGTCCAATTATGCATTCAAATCGATTGAAGGTCAACTGAAAGACAATTGGAGCGACAGGGGTTCATGCTAAACAACCCCTAAACAACCCTAGGGTTAGAGATGCCAGCATCCCATAACGTTCCAGTGAGACGGTGGAGGAGCCAATGCAAGTAAACACTTTGCAGGGTTCTATTTCAACTGGAGAAAGGAATAGACGCCGAACAGAAGATGTCTGTTTCTATTACAGAAATGAAGGAAACTATCTCGCCGATTGCCCGAATAAGTCCAGGCGGTCTTCTTTCCAGAGCCCTAGGAGAAATCAGCTGCATGCCATTTCAAAAACTGTTTTCTCTGCTTCGCAAAGAAAAGATAACCCTCCTTCTCTACACCCACACCTTCTGGTCCCTTTTATAATCAAGGAGGGAACACATAATTTTTAAATAACAGTAATGGTCGACTCGGGGGCGGCAGGGAATTTTATGGACATATAATTCTCCAAGAGCCATTCGGTACATTTTATAGCCAAGGAATCGCCAGAAAGGATGGAAGTTGTTGACAGTTCTCCTTTGGGCTCTGGACCTGTTGCACATGAAACAAGTAATTTAACACTAATCATAGAGCCCAATCATTAGGAGAAGATTTCATTTAGTCTTAGAATTCTTTGGCTGATGATCCACAACCCACTAATTGACTGGAAGACCAAGATACTCATGTTTCCCTCAGAGCACTGCCAGCTAGCTTGCTTACCTAAAACTCCTACACCAGAGTGTATGGTTATACATAAGATTTCTTTGTCCCAAGAAAATCTACTGCCAACTCCATACTCTGAGTTTTTGGCTTGGGTGACAAGAAGAAGGTGAATACGCTTCCCCGGGTTCTGCCATTCCTTTCGGGAGAATCTACTGCACCGACACACTTTATTCGAGCAAATACCCAGTATGTACCTGGCAGATACCTGGAATGCGCCGCTCCTCACCTCTGACAAGCCCCGTTGCGTTTGTCTTCCCAGCCTGGGTTCATGCCTGGCTGACGGGCGGCTGATCTGTTAAATGATAATGATTAGGATTTAATAGGCTGCAATGCTTCGCGTGTCTACCAGATGGCATAAATTCATGAATTGTAATGCAGTATATATATATATATACTGTGCAGTATTGCAGCCAGCGGGAATAAAATGCTTCAATCCCTGCCTGGAAAATACCTCAATGCACTCGGGCAGAAAACAGTCACAAACCTCAATACACCCGGGTATACCCGAATTCGTGGGACTAGCCGAGCTCGAATAAAGTGTGTCGCCAGTGTATTCTCTCTCAGAACCAAAATTGAAGGTCCTCCTTGCTACCTGTCGAAGGGTTTCATCTGACCCTCTACTTCCCCAGCATGTGCTGCTCTCTTCTTCGTGGGAAAGAAAGACGGTTCTCTACATCCCTGCATTGACTATCAGAAACTAAATAAGATCACAGTGAAGAACAGGTATCCGCTACCTCTGATTCCTGAACTATTGAAAAGAATTCGGTCAGCCAAGATCTTCACCAAATTAGGTCTCCGAGGGGTGTATAATTTGGTCTGCATCCAACCCGGTGATGAGTGGAAGACAGCCTTCCAAACCCGTTATGGGCACTATGAATACCTGGTGAGGCCTTTTGGACTCTATAATGCTCCTGTTACAGATGCAGCTGCCATGTTTCGGAACATTTACCTCAGTGAATCATGCACCATGCCGTGTGGTGGTCTGAGATGGTTCGCTGAAGACATAATGGCCCATCGGAGTAACACAGCAGGGGTCCCTGCTGTGTTAATCCTACCGGGGATTACCGGTATGTAAAAGATGCGCAGTAAGAGATAGGCTGAATCAGTCACTCTAATGGCACGCCTCTCACAGGCGACCGCGGGGGCTTAATTTAATGCTAAACATTACAGTAAATTAACAAGGGGTCTCCTGAGCTGAACTGCATTGATTTCAGGTCCGGGGACCCCCACTTCCCAAGATACAGGCACTGTTATGGGGTGCCGGTATCCCTGCCATGTTAAAATCCTGTGGGTCACGTGATCGTGGGATCTAAACAAAGCAGAGGGATACCGACACCTCATAACGGGGCCTGTATCTCGGGAAGTAGGGGGTCCCAGGGGCTAAAATCAACTTTGTTCAGCTCAGGAGACCCCCTGCTCACGCACACTAGATAAAAATAAAATCTAAGCAGCTCATTACCTGCTCATGCACACTAGTATCAAACCCTCCCCTCCCCCCAATAAAAAATCATTACCTTAGCGGATAGCTGTTAAGGTAATGAAGCTGCTTACATTTTCTTTTTTTCATAGTGTGCGCAAGAAGGGGGTCTCCTGAGCTGAACAAAGTTGACTTATCCTCTGGGACCCCTACTTCCCGAGTTACACTGGGGGGGCTATGGCCCAGAGGAGATGTCCTGGGAACCAAAAAGTTTTGTACATGCTCCATGACTGGTCAGGGCTTTCCACCAGAGATATCTAGAGAAACCTAGGAAAGATTGTCCAGAGAACACTCATGGGAGGGGGGAGTAATGTCAGGTTGTAGCCTGCAGTACCCATGAACAGTGGTCGACAAATCACCAAAAAATCTACTCGCCGAACAAAAAAATCTACTCGCCACCTAGTACCATACGTGTGCTGCTTGGGCCAATAGGAGCTCGCCACGATGTCAAATCCACTCGCCCGGGGCGTGCAAATGTATAGGTTTGTCGAACACTGCCCATGAACATCCACCGGAACTGCAGCTGCTTTTGATTCAAGACTCTGAAACCTGACACCTTGCACCTGTCCCATGCCTCCAGCCAGACCTATATAATCCTCCCTTTCCTGTTCCTCCGTTGCCTGTTTATACTGGTTCCTCAGCTCCTGTTATTGCTGTTGTCCTGTCTCCTCGTTTCCGATCTCTGCTTGTGATCCCAACCATGCTAGCTGTCACCTGCCTCTGACCTCTGCTTGTGATCCTGACCACGCTTCCTGCTGTTCCTGCCACTGGGATCCACTCCAGCCATAGATCAACCCATAACACCCATTGGGACATATGCTTTGTCTTGGTGAATCTGGAGAGCTACCTAAATACATTACTATGGATACTAACTGGATAGGGTACTTTCCCTAACTACAAAACCACAAAGAGGTACAGCACAATATTAATATACTTATTTCTGTATACACTGAAACCGTTTTAAACTACTTTACTGTGAGGCCTTCCAACTGCCACTTCAAGGAACCTGCTTCTGAAACCTTCTGTCGGGCTATTTACTGTATACCCTGATAGTGACATAACTGGTCACCATGCATAAAGTGGGAGTAGCTTATTTGCTGTGTAATATCATAGAGTTTGTTTTTTATACTTAATATAGTAATGTGTGTTTCATTTTTTGGTATTTTCTCTTTTTTGATGGGTTTGGGTCTGTAGATACTTTTACCTCTGCTAGTTTGGAGGAGAGTAGCGCTGCTTTGTGCTCTGGAGTGCGCTGATTCTGGTAAGGGATGGTAAGTATGGTGGGAAGTCTGTTAGGGAAGATATAGAGTCCTGGAGGTTGCAGTGTTGCGACTGATCTCCGAATCCAGACACAAGTAAAATCCCATCAAAGTATGAATTTTATTTAGCTCCGTCTGGGGACTGGGTGAGGGTAATGGAGGCAAAGGAAACCTTCTTTCCTGCTAGTGTAGACCCTCTCGTATGGCTCTGAGCCCGGCGTCCGTGGAGATTCAAACAGCACATCCGCGGCAATGAAAAAGCCTCCTCCTCCCCCCGGGGTGCCGCCGAAAGCAAGGCAGTAACAGCAGGACTATGACAGTGTTCCAGGGCACTCACGTGATATTCCAAAAATCCACGAAGAAAAAACAGAGAACCCAGGTAGTGGAAAACTAGTTAAAGGCTTTATTAGAACATAGAAAAGTGGTATTCAGAACAGAAAATGTCCTCCCACATGTTTCGCACAAATGTTGCACTTTTTTAAGGACTAAAGGACAGACCAGAAGTAAGCACCTTTATATGTGCTGAATAGTAAACAAAATCAAATCAGATGCAGCTGATTATGGTATAACAGTATTGAAACATTTAATCAATTAAAAATATAAAATCACGGGGCGTGCACGCAGCGTCGTGGTAGATGGAAGTTTTCTAAATCAGCTCCGTGGACTCCGCCAAGATCCGCCAATCTCCGCCTTGATCACACTCTAATTAGCCCTCCAAACTGCCAAAATTTACTCAAAATTAACTCCCCCCGTTAGCGGAACCCCTAAGGATGCCTGCCCCCAAGAAAGACCGAAAGCCAGCGACCCCCTCAATCTCTCGTTACCTCCAGAAGTCTGCCTCTCCGGTTCCCATAATTCAAGATGGCGCCTGTGCTGGTACGCACGTGCATGTGCATCCACAGGAACTGCAG
This sequence comes from Ascaphus truei, assembly GCF_040206685.1. NCBI lineage: Eukaryota > Metazoa > Chordata > Amphibia > Anura > Ascaphidae > Ascaphus > Ascaphus truei. Next base: position 355,727,461 of record NC_134484.1, read on the forward strand.
CAATCACAACAAGGAGGAAACTTTATGGACACAGAGCAAGAACAAAAAATAGAAGAAAATAGCCAAATCACCTCAATAGCTTTAAAAGACCTATTTAAAGAGATGCAAGGTGCGTTTCAAGTGGCTCTGAATAAGGCTATTGCTGAATTTAAAGCAGGTCTTACCTCCCTGACAGAACGAACAATGTAGCTGGAGAATAAACTTGAAGAATCTTTGCAGAGCCAGGGCTCAATGGAGGACGAGCTGTTGAGGCTCAACGACGAAGTCAGGAACCTGACGAATACCGTCGATGATCTGGAGAATCGGGAAAGGAGGCAAAACCTCAGCGTAAGAAACATCCCTGAAACAGTTGATCCAGGCGAGTTGCAACCCTATCTGACGAACCTATTTACCCAAATAGAGCCGTCGCTCCTCACGAGTGACCTGCAAATGGACCGAGCACAGCGAGCCCTAGGTCCAAGATTTGCAGACCCTCGGATATGCAGGGATGTAATAGTCAAGCTACACTATTACACCACCAAGAAGAAAATAATGAGAAGCTGTATGAACCAGGAATACGTGGACTTTGAGGACTCCAAGATCCAGATCTTCCAAGATCTTTCTAAATCTACAATTTCAAGAAAGAGAATCCTCTGTCCATTCAGAGCGGCCTTTAGAGAAAACGAGATCCACTACAGATGGGCCATTCCATTCTGCTTAGTCATGAACAAGGATGGGAAGCAATTCTCGCTAAGATTTCCAGAAGAGGCGGAGAATTTTCTAGGAGCGCTGGGAGTACACGACCAGCAGTCAGTGAAACCGCAATGTTCCCCGAGACTCAAGAGACCACCAGAAGCATTTCTGTGGAGTGAAAGAGAGGACCATCCAGAAGTTTCTGACTTCGCCCATCCTTCCTGATCAAGATAAAGGTCCTTTCACTTTGGCCAAGCCGGCTTAGCTGGTGGAGGAGGTTGGCGGCTCAGAATATATGATCCATGGTGCACTTTTCTCAGCGGCGAGGTTTGACATTCTCGATGTCCCCCTGAGGTCCCGTTGAACCTAGGGGGATCAAAAGAAACTTAAGAGAAAAATCTCAATGTTATTTTTATTTCAAAATGTATTCTGGTTACGAAAGTTTTTTTTCCCCAAGGTTCTGTACCATTCTCCCAGTTATTATTGTTACAAGCCGTCTACCTCATAGGGAGAGTGGAAACAGTTAATGTAAAAGCTTTAGGTTGTCACTTGAACCGAAAATATTGTTTTGTTTTTCTTTTGCAGTTTTCATGATTGGGGTTCGAGTTGGGAGGTTAAGAGGTTTGGAAGTTACAGTATGCAGAAGTCCTTCAGCGGAGTTCGGAGCACTCCGGAATCCCCGAGGCTCGTGCCCCCACCCTATTTTGGCTTTTTTTTGCCCTTTACTCTGGTCCATATAAGGATCAACAATTTAAAAGGTTTTTAGGATGGCTAATAGATCCATCCCCCCCACATATATTCTCTATTGTTTTCATTGTCTGTTTTTGTTTCCCAAATCTTTTTTTCCCCCCAAAGGTGTTCCCCCCTAGTACAACCACAGATCTTCAAGGAGGACGTGCCTTCCTTCTCTCAAAGTGGACAGTAGTAAGTCTTCAAATTCAGGTAACGACGTACTCGCACCAACACCCTATCCCACATTTCACGATGACTAGAGAGCGAGTTTTAATCGATTTCCTATGACTACTCAACTGCCCATAAATATAGTCTCTTTAATTGTAAAGGGACTAAACTCAAATAACAAAAGGAGACTAGCCCTGAGAGAATTTAAGAGGATGCAGGCAGAAATTTTGTTTCTACAGGAAACTCATTTTAATAACAGGACCCACCTAACATTTTTCAGGGTACTTACCCCTTAGCTTATGTTTCTTCTTACTCCAAAAAGAAAAGAGGAGTAGCTATTTTACAAAAACACGATATCCCATTCCAAATGGAAGAAATTTAAAAGAGATACGGAGGGCAGATTTATAATTGTAAGGGGCCCCTGAGGTTAGATTAACTTGGTTAATACAGTATATACGCTCCAAACAATCAACAAATTGATTTTCTGAATTCGGCCCTCCTGGCCCTTTTGTGGAATAATAAGAAAGCTAAGTGCTCTAGACAAGTTTTTTTTTGACTCGGCAGAAATAAAATTTTCCCTAAAAATTTGGCATAGGATCAAGATCCACAATCAACTAAATCTCAGTTCCCTCGAGATGTACTCCTATTTTTGACAACCCGGATTTTGGTCCGGGTTGGTTTACTGGTACTTTTAATCTATGGAAAAGTAAAAATATTAGTGAAGTGGGGGATATGCTTTTGAACGGTAAACTATTACGTTTCAGTGATTTTTGCCAGAGATACTCTTTCACAGGCACTAAGGTGTTTAGATTTCTGCAAGTTTTTAATTTTCTTAGGCACCTCTCCCCGGATGGGTCTTTCCCAATGTGGTCTATGTTTGAAGAACTATGTTGAAAAATGTGACGATACAGGGGATTCCTTCACCTTCTTTCTCTCCCTCTGTCCCATCTCCTGTCAATCCTTTTACCCTTTCCCACTCCTGTCCCGCTCCGTCTACCTCTCTCCCACTGCCTCAGCGCATGCCCCGCAGGTCTCGCGCACCCACGCGGTGCCCGGGCCCCTGCAGTGACGCTCCCTGCTCCCAGACACCTGCTATGCCCGTGGCCAGTACCTCACCTTCCCTGACGGTCCCGTCTGCTCCTCTGCCTCCCTCCAGCGGGGTGCCCGTGGCGTGGCGCTCCGTACGCCTGGTGACGCGGCCTCTGCGAACGCTCCCTCAGTTCACGGAGGGCGCGCACACGCTCCTCCTCTGGGCTCTGTCTTCCTTCTGCTTCCTCCTCCCGGTCCCTGTGGGCCATCTCCCTGTCGCCGCCTGTGCGCGCGCACCCTCAATTTACAGAGGGCGCGCACACGCTCCTCTTCTTTGGCCTGCCACGTCCCTGACTCCTCCTCCCAATCCCTACAGGTCATTCCCCTGACTGCCCCTTCTGTCTCCTCCTCTCCTCTCCCTGACCTATCTCTGTTGTCTCCCACTTCTCTCTCTGTTCCTCCCCTCTCTCCTATTGGTGTGTCTCCCTTTACAATTCCTGTCTGTCCTCTTCTTCCTCGCTCTGCATAGTTCCTGTTTCCCTGTGTGCTGACCTATGCTGTGCTCCCTCTGTGTCCCTGCTGTATCCTGTTCCTGTGTTTACTTTGGATTTCCCTGGCTTTGACCCCTGCTTGTCCTGGACTATCCTGCTCTCGGTTCCCTTTGAACCTTGCTACGCTCTCGACCTCACTGATCTCTGGAACCCTTGGACCTGGCTTTGTACCCCGACGACTCTACTCTCTGTACCCCTTGGACATTGGCACACGGACACGACCATTCCTACACTTACTCCAACAGACGTTGCAAGTATCGTTAACCACTCTTTCTACAGGCCCAGCAACGCTATACCACACTCCGGGCTTGCTCCCACTGCTGTGGGTGTGTGGTGTAATACCGTTCCCACCTCAGTACTGGGGTCTTGCCAGGTCTGCGGGCATACAGGCATGACATTATGCAGAGCCCAACAAACGCAGACCCCCCTAGGTGGGTACTGGTATCGTCATAGAAATTTCCTTAGAGGCCTTGCAATTTGTTAGTAATCAATTATCTACGGTCTCCCAGCAATTGGCCAAGTTCTCCCCTCAGGAGATCCCCATGGCTCGCACACCACCAGTGGCCACAACCTGCGCCAACTCTGGACCCCGGATTCCCTCTCCAAATCGCTACGATGGGGACCCCCTCGCCTGCCGCGGTTTCTTAAACCAATGTGAGGTGCAGTTTGAGATGTCCCCCTCCCTGTTTCCCACTGGTCGTGCTAAAGTAGCATATGTCTACACCTTGCTCACCGGAGACACTCTTGCCTGGGCCTCCCCCTATGGGAGCGCAAAAGTGAAGTAACGCAAGATTACTCTCTCTTCAGACGCGAGTTTCAACTTGTATTTGACACTCCTGCCCGGCGCGAGACAGCCGCCTTCTCTCTTTTTCACATTTCACAGGCCCGAAGATCTGCTGCCAAATACGCCATCGAGTTCCGCACGCTGGCCACTGAAGTCCAATGGAATGATGAGGCACTCGCCACCGCGTACTGGCATGGACTCTCAGATACGTTGAAAGACGACTAGCGACTCATGCCCGGCCTTCCTCCCTGGAGGAGTTGATTACCCTGAGTGTACGCATGGATCAGCGTACTCAGGAGCGACGGCACGAAAGGCACTGTTCTCGCTCTCCTTTTTCTGTTGTTTCTCACAGGTCGCCTACAACACCGCTCCTGGCACTGGAGTCTCTGGAACCGATGCCGGTCGGCAATCAGCAACTTCGGGCCACGAAAGAGCGCGGTGTCGCCTGAATAGACTTTGCTTCTACTGTGCTTCTCCGGAACATTATCTCCAGAATTGTCCCCTGAAGCTTGGAAACGGGCACACCCAGTAAAGGTAGAGGGGCTTCTACAGGGTACTGTCTCTCCTTGCCCCTCTCCTCCCGAAGCTCTCCCAAAGAAGTTTCTGCTTCCTGCAACGTTGGAGGGTCCAAACCTTTTCCTGAAGGTTGAAGCTTTCGTCGACTCGGGATCAGGTGGTAACTTCCTGGACCAGAAGTTCGCATCGGAGAACCAAATTCCCATGGTCAGAAGGAAGACCCCCATTAGCCTTGAGGCCAACGACTGCCGACTACTCCAGCCGGCATTTATGATTTGGGAGTCTATTCCCCTTACGTTGACCTTGGCTGATGGTCATAAGGAGGTAATCATATTCGATATTTTTCAATCTGCTACAGTGCAAATTTTTTTAGGATTGCCCTGGCTTCAACTCCACAATCCGCGCATTGACTGGACCGGTACTCTGCCTCTCCAGTGGCCTTCGTCCGCAGACGCCGCTCCTGTGAAGTCTCCTTTTGCGGTGCTGGCCGGCCTGGATTCCGTTTCTTCCAATCTATTGACCCTGCCTACCGTGTATCACTAGTACCTGGATGTGTTCAACAAGGTACAAGTGGAGATTCTCCCTCCCCATCATCCGTACGATTGTCCTATCGATCTCATTCCGGGGACCATCCTGCCGAAGTTTAAGTCATATCCACTCTCCGTCCCAGAGTCAGAGGCCATGACGTCCTATATTCAGGAAAATTTGGAGAAGGGATTCATCCGCAACTCTACCTCCCCTGCCGGGGCTAGCTTCTTCTTTGTGAAGAAGAAGGATGGATCGCTTAGGCCGTGCATTGACTTCCGCGGACTCAATAAAATCACGGTGAAGAACCGGTATCCTCTTCCGTTTATCTCAGAACTGTTCGATCGTCTCCAGGGGCCTCTATCTTCTCAAAGCTCGACTTAAGAGGTGCCTATAATCTCATTCGCATAAGGGAGGGGGAGGGCTCTGTCATGGGACCTCTTCTCTTTTCCCTGTATACACTCTCTCTAGGTGACCTAATAACATCTTTTGGGTTTAATTATCACCTCTATGCTGACGACACACAAATATACTTTTCAACACCCGACCTTACACCTGCTGTACAAACCAAAGTTTCTGAATGTCTCTGTGCTATATCATCCTGGATGGCCCTCTGCCGCTTTAAACTCAACATGGCTAAAACAGAACTCCTCATACTTCCTCCCAAACCTGGCTCTACTACCTCCTTTCACATTAGTCTTGAACTACGATCATTGACCCAGTAGCCCAAGCACGATGCCTAGGGGTCACACTCAACTCCTCTCTCACTTTCGCCCCTCACATTCAAAACATTTCTAAAACCTATTGCTTTTTTCTCCGCAAGATAACTAAGATACGCCCTTTCCTCTGTTGCTCGACTGCTAAAACTCTGACTCAAGCCCTCATTCTCTCCCGTCTTGATTACTGTAACCTCCTGCTGTCCGGCCTTCCTGCCTCTCACCTGTCTCCCCTACAATCTATCCTAAATGCTGCTGCCAGAATCACTCTACTCTTTCCGAGATCTGTCTCAGCATCTCCCCTCATGAAATCCCTCTCCTGGCTTCCGATCAAATCCCGCACCTCACACTCCATTCTTCTCCTCACTTTTAAAGCTTTACACTCTTCTGCCCCTCCTTACATCTCAGCCCTAATTTCTCGTTATGCACCATCCAGACTCTTGCGTTCTTCTCAAGGATGTCTTCTTTCTACCCCCTTTGTATCTAAAGCCCTCTCCCGCTTTAAACCTTTTTCACTGACTGCCCCACACCTCTGGAATGTCCTTCCCCTCAGTACTCGACTAGCACCCTCTCTATCCACCTTTAAGACCCAACTTAAGACACACTTGCTCAAAGAAGCATATGAATAGCACTGTGGATATTCTGAACACATGATACATAAAGCTTGGCCCCCTGCAGACGCACTTACCAGAACTCCCTCCTACTGTCTCTGTACGTTCTCCCTACCTACCAATTAAACTGTAAGCTCCTCGGGGCAGGGACTCCTCTTCCTTAATGTCTAAAGCACTTATTCCCATGATCTGTTATTTATATTATCTGTTATTTATTTGATTACCATGTGTATTACTGCTGTGAAGCGCTATGTACATTAATGGCGCTATATAAATAAAGACATACAATACAATACGAGTGGAAAACTGCATTTAACACACGTTCTGGACATTATGAATATCTTGTGATGCCCTTTGGTTTATTTAACGCTCCTGACGTTTTTCAAGAGTTCATGAACGACATCTTCCGCGATGTATTGGGAACATTTGTCATAGTCTACTTAGACAAAATTGTAATTTTTTCTAAAAATCTGGAGGAACACGTTCAACATACCAAACTAGTGCTTTCTAGACTCCGTTCTAATCGCCTATATGCCAAGATGGAGAAGTGTTTGTTCTACCAGTCCTCTACATCCTTCTTAGGCTATATCATCTCCAGCCAAGGCTTCTCCTTTGGATCCAGAGAAACTGAAAGCTGTTCTCGATTGGCCGCTGCCTAATTCACTCAAGGCTGTGCAGCGTTTTCTCGGCTTTGCCAACTATTAAAGGAAATTCGTCAAAAAAAATTCTTCTATTGCTCTTCCCATTACCGCATTGACCAAGAAGGGCGCCGATATTGCTTCCTGGTCTTCTGAGGCTATTCTTGCTTTTGAGGTTCTTAAGAAGGCTTTCGTTTCTGCACCCATCCTTCGTCATGTAGATACCTCCCTCCCCTTCACTTTGGAGGTCGATGCCTCGGACGTAGGAACAAGCGCAGTTCTTTCCCAGAGGACTTCTCCCCAAGAGAAACTTCACCCCTGTGGTTTTTTTTCACGGAAATTTTCTTCTGCCGAAAGGAATTATGATGTTGGTAATCGTGAACTTTTGGCCATACAACTGGCTCTTCAAGAATGGAGACACCTTTTGGAGGGTTCCAAAGAACCAGTTGCTATTCTCACTGACCACAAAAATTTGATATATATTGAGGGGGATCGTCGGCTGGGATCCCTCCAGGCTCGCTGGTCACTCTTCTTTTCCCGCTTTAACTGCACCATCTCATATATTCCTGGTACCAAAAATGTCAAAGCGGATGCTCTCTCTCGTCTGTTCTCCACCGAAACCATAGCTAATGAAACCACGGAGCCTATTCTTCCTGCCAAATATTTAATTTCCGCTAACAACTTCGATGTGTTGGACGAGATCAACAAAGCTCAAGCTCACATTCCCAGCAGGTTCAGGGTAATAGAAGGACGCCTATACGCAGCTCCACGCTTTCGCCATAAAGTTTTACTTTGGGGTCATTCTTCTAGAGCAGCCGGTCATCCAGTCTTCAAAAGGACAGCAGATCTCATTAAACCAAAACATTCTGGTGGCCAAAAATGAACCAAGACATTCTCGACTTTACCACCGCCTGTCCTGTATGTGCCCAGAGTAAGACACTCCATCACAAAACTTCTGGACTTCTCTTGCCTCTTCCCATTCCAGAACAACTCTGGAAACATATTTCGATGGATTTCATTGTTGAACTGCCCATTTCCAAAGGGATGAACACCATTCTGGTCTTAGTAGACAGGTTCTCTAAACAGGCACACTTTATTCCCCTCAAGGGTCTTCCTAACTCTGCCACGTTGGCTGATGTCTTCTCCAAAGAAATTTTCAGGTTACATGGCGTTCCCATTTCTATTGTCAATGACCGTGAATCACAGTTCATCTCGAAATTCTGGAGGGCATTTTCCCAAAGACTCGGTATCTCTCTTTTGTTTTCCTCAGGATACCATCCTCAAACCAATGGTCAAACAGAAAGGATGAATCAAACCCTTGAACAATATCTAAGATGTTTCAGATCGGACTCACAAGACAACTGGGTGGACCTTTTGCCATGAGCCGAATTTGCTATAAATTCTCTTAGAAACGAGTCTACTCAGGAGTCTCCCTTTTTTATTAACTTTGGTTTCCATCCCAGTAGCCTTCCTCTCTCGCCCTCCCCTTCGGGCATTCCTGCGGCCGACTCTCATGTTGTCAATCTTCAAGAATCTTGGAAAAGGATCCTCAAGACTTTAAAGTCTGCGGTCACCAAACAAAAGACCAAGACAGATCGTCATCGTCAACCTGGGCCTTCTTTCAAACCTGGCGACCGGGTGTGGTTATCCTCAAAAGATATCAGGCTGAAAACACCATTGCCTAAACTGTCTCCTTGATTCCTAGGTCCATTCAAAATATTGGAGAAGATTAATCCTGTGGCTTACCGTCTCGACCTGCCTCCTAATATGAAGATTCCTTCTGTGTTCCTCGCTTCCCTTCTTAAACCCTTTGTACCCAGTCCTCATTTTCCTGTCCCCTCTCGGAAACCCAATCTAGTCCCCACCCGAGGACAACAGGAGTATGAGGTCCAATCACTTATCGATTCCCGCTGGTCCAGAAACAAACTCCAATTCCTGGTCCACTGGAAGGGCTATGGTCCGGAAGAACGTTCATGGGTACCAGCACGTCACATCAATGCCCCAAGACTACTCCTTCAATTCCACCAAAAGTTCCCTCTCAAGCCTTGGTTGGATTGCTCAGAGATCGATCCTCAAGGGGGGGATACTGTGACGATTCAGGGGATTCCTTCCCCTTCTTTCTCTCAATCTGTCCCATCTCCTGTCAATCCCTCTACCCTTTCCCACTCCTGTCCCGCTCCGTCTACCTCTCTCCGACTGCCTCAGCGCATGCCCCGCAGGTTTCGCGCGCCCGCGTGGTCCCCGAGCCCCTGCAGTGATGGTCCCTGCTCCCAGACACCTGCTACGCCCGCGGCCAGTACCTCACCTTTCCTGACGGTCCCGTCCGCTCCTCTTCCTCCCTCCAGTGGGGTGCCCGTGGCGCGGTGTTCTGTGCGCTTGGTGATGCGGCCTGTGCGCACGCTCCCTCAGCTCGCGGAGGGCGTGCACACACGCTCCTCCTCTGGGCTCTGTCTTCCTTCTGCTTCCTCCTCCCGGTCACTGCGGGCCATATCCCTGTTGCAGCCTGTGCGCGCGCACCCTCAACTTACAGAGGGCGCGCACACGCTCCTCTTCTTTGGCCTGCCACGTTCCTGACTCCTCCTCCCAATCCCTACAGGTTATTCCCCTGACTGCCCCTTCTGTCTCCTCCTCTCCTCTCCCTGACCTATCTCTGTTGTCTCCCACTTCTCTCTCTGCTCCTCCCCTCTCTCCTGTTGGTGTGTCTCCCTTTATAATTCCTGTCTGTCCTCTTCTTCATCGCTCTGCATAGTTCCTGTTTCCCTGTGTGCTGACCTATGCTGTGCTCCCTCTGTGTCCCTGCTGTGTCCTGTTCCTGTGTTTACTTTGGATTTCCCTGGCTTTGACCCCTGCTTGTCCTGGACTATCCTGCTCTCGGTTCCCTTTGAACCTTGCTACGCTCTCGACCTCGCTGATCTCTGGAACCCTTGGACCTGGCTTTGTACCCCGACGACTCCACTCTCTGGACCCCTTGGACATTGGCACACGGACACGACCATTCCTACACTTACTCCAACAGACGTTGCAAGTATCGTTAACCACTCTTTCTACAGGCCCAGCAACGCTATATCACACTCCGGGCTTGCTCCCACTGCTGTGGGTGTGTGGTGTAATACGATTCCCACCTCAGTACTGGGGTCTTGCCAGGTCTGCAAGCATACAGGCGTGACAAAAAGAAGCTATCAGTGGGGTCTTATTTCAATTCTGTATGAAATCCTTGTTTCCCGGGATTTCAGGGACCCTTGCACACACCACTATATGGACCAATGGGCCCGTGATTTACAGGTAGAGATTCCCTAGGAAGATTGGTCAAATATTTTAAACAATGCAACAAATACCTCAATTTGCAAAATATCTAAAGAGAATATATATAAAGTTATGTTCAGATAGTATCTGATGCCCCAGAGATTGAGGCAGATTAATCCAACAACTATGAATCTCAGCTGGAGGGGTTGCGGGGGTGTCGGGGATATGGCCGATATCTGGTGTTTTTGTCCCAAAATACAGAGATTCTGGAGAATAGTGCAGAACCTGGTGCGAGAAACTATTGGGATGAGAATCCCCCTAGACCCGATTATATTGGTTCTGGGTAAGCCGCTAGATAATGTAAAGGAAAACAAGTCTAAATTATTGTTACACGTTCTGACCACAGAGAGACGCTCAATCACAGGGGCCTGGAAAAAGCCCCAAACCCCCTCCAGGAGAAAGATTATCTTGAGAATAAATGAGGTGCAATCCATGGAAAGATTAACAGCCTTTGTGAGGCACAACTCTAGAAAATTTCAGAATGTTTGCGAGCCCTGGAACTTTAGGGGGAATAGGTAAATTTCTTGTGAGGGTTGTATTTTCTCTCAGAGAGTTGGCTATTCTGTGTAATGTATGGAGTTGAGGTTGTTTGGCATTGTTATATACTGTATATGTTTCTCTTTTTTTTTACTCTGCTGTTAAATTTGTGGTACCACCCCCCATTTGTCTTTTTTCGGTACCCCCTTCTCTTTGTGTATCTAAAATTTTAAATAAAGAATAAGTTACAAAAAAAAAAAAAACATTTAATAAATTAAAAATCTAAAAATCACATCAACGGAGACTAAAAAATAAAAACATGAAAAGATAAACAATACATTTTGATTACTATGGCTAATATGTAAGCCATTGATAATAAATCCAAAGATATAGTTAATATGGATATAATCAAAAAGTAAATCTTAATTTAATGCATCAGTTTATTACTATCTGTTGCAGGGTACATGCAACTACACACGCGGGTTTCTTGACAAGGCTTATTTATTTAGCCTTAAAAGATATACAGGACACAAAACAAAAATAGCTTTTCATCAGCAACAAAAGAAAAATAGCTTTTCTTCAGCAGACAAACAAAAACAGTTTCTCTATAGCAGACAGTGTATAAATCAGGCAGTAACCCTTTTCTATGCAGGGGACAGACAGTTCACAATTCATCTACTTTGCTAATCAGACCTTGTATCAGGAAATCTCTTCAGCAGCTTACTCCTCTCTCCTCAACAGCCAGGCTCCATGTGTCTACAGCCTGGGTTTTAACACACCTTGATTAGGCAGCTGGGATCCAACTAATTGTCCTGATGTTCCCAGCTGAAGTTAACCTAGTCAGTGCTGCACTGCAGACTAGACATAGGTTTTCCAGGCATATAACTGGTGGCTTTTATTTACCCTGTCACATTCCTCCCCTGTTAGTGTGTGGCTGGGGCTACGCACGGCTGAAGCCCGACCATCCACCCCTTCTCTAGAAAAGAAGTCAGCATTTGCGTTCTCTTTTCCCGGCCTATGCTGAATCTCAAATGAGAAGGGTTGGAGGACCATATACCACCTAGTCAATCTAGCATTGGAATCCTTCATGCTATTTAACCACTTCAGTGGAGCATGATCCATCACAAAGTAAAATGGACTCCTGCCAGGTAATGCCTCAAAGCCTCGATTGCCCACTTTACTGCGAGGCACTCTTTCTCAATCACTGAGTAGTTTTTTTCCATTGGGAACAATTTCCTACTCAGGAAAAGGATAGGATGTTCAACTCCCTCAAACTGTTGTGACAACACTGCCCCTAGCCCTATCTCTGATGCATCTGTTTGCACTATAAAAGGGCTGTTGAAGTCCGGGCTTCTAAGGATGGGACCCTCTCCGGTAGACAGCTTTTTATGTCCTCAAAGGCTCTCTGACAATCCCTTGACCACACCACTTGTGTAGGGGCACACTTTTTTGTGAGGTCCGTTAAAGGGGCTGCCACTTCCGAATAGTTGGGGATGAACTGCCGGTAGTACCCTGCTAAACCCAGCAGAGAGCGTACCTGCGTTTTTGTTTGGGGGGTCGGAACTTCTTTCAGGGCAACTACCTTGTCGGCTAGTGGCCTTACTTTTCCACCTCCCACTGCATACCCTAAGTATTTGGTTTCCGCCTTACCCAGGGCACATTTCTTAGGGTTGGCTTTGAGCCCTGCCTCTCTTAGAGATTTGAGGACCGCTTTCAGCCTAGTTAGATGGGCCCGCCAATGTTTACTATAAATGACAATGTCATCTAGGTAGGCTGCGGCATAATTCCTATGGGGCCTCAGTACCTTATCCACGAGTCTCTGAAATGTGGCTGGGGCTCCATGCAGTCCAAATGGCATTGTCACAAACTGGTATAAACCCATGGGAGTGGCAAAGGCTGTTTTGCATTTGGACTTTTCCTCTAAGGGTATTTGCCAGTGTCCTTTTGTCAAGTCCAACGTGGATATATATTCCGCGTTACCAAGGGCGTCAATTAATTCGTCCACCCTTGGCATCGGATATGCGTCAAACTTGGATACCGCATTGACCTTTCAGAGGTCCACACAAAATCTTACCTTCCCATCGGGTTTAGGGACCATAATTAGTGGACTACACCACTCACTGCATGATTCCTCAATCACTCCTAAGTGTAACATTTCTTGTACCTCCTTCTCTAGCAGAGCCCTACGACTTTCAGGCAACCTATAAGGACGGGAACGTACTTTTACCCCAGGTGCTGTCTCGATTGCATGGGAAATTAAGTTAGTTTGTCCTGGTAAGTCAGAAAAAACATCCTGGAATTGTGTAATTATTGCTAACAAGTCCCCTTTTTGTTCAGAGGACAATCCATTGGGATTTTATCGTCACTCACGATGTTCTCCCGTGGAGGCTGAGGACCCAAGTCCGTTTCCTCCTCCACCGGGTGGATGAATAGAGACCGCTGCATCTTACAGTGTTTCAGCAAATTCACATGGTAAATTTGTTTATCCTTCCTGGACCCTGGTTGAGCGATCTCGTAATCCACATCACCCATACGGCGGAGTACTTCGAATGGGCCCTGCCATTTGGCCAGGAGTTTACTCTCGCAACTGGGTAACAATAACATCACCTGGTCTCCTGGGTGAAACACTCTCATGCGAGCATTCTGATTGTAATGTCTCTCCTGACTGTCCTGGGCTGATCTAAGATTCTCCCTGGCAAAATGGCCGACCACATCTAGGCGCTTCCTAAGGTCTAGTACATATTGCAGGGTATTCTTAGAAGGGGACTGCTGTTCCTCCCAGGACTCCTTTAGGAGGTCTAGGATACCCCGGGGTTGGCGGCCATAGAGCAATTCAAATGGAGAGAATCCCGTGGAGGCCTGGGGAACTTCCCGCACTGCAAACAGCAGAAAAGGGAGAAGTTCATCCCAGGCTCTCTTCTCTGAATCTACAAATTTCCTCAGCATCCCTTTTAGAGTTCGGTTAAATCTTTCCTCCAATCCGTCAGTCTGTGGATGGTAGACCGATGTCCAAACAGACATCCTGCATCAATTTAGCCATGAAATTTGTACCTTGGTCTGTCAACATAACCTGGGGAAGTCCAACCCGTGAGAACAGTTCCAACAACTTGTTGGCTACTTGCTTCGCCGTTGCTGTTCTCAGGGGGAACGCCTCAGGATACCTTGTTGCATAGTCAACTATTACAAGGATAAACCTGTGTCCTTTCGCAGAAGGTTCTAGAGGTCCTACCAAGTCTACCCCAATCCTCTCAAAGAGAACTGACACCAAGGGTAGAGGAACCAAAGGGGCTGGATTTTGTCCTTTTGGACTAGTTAGCTGGCACACCGGACATGCTGCACATAGCATAGCAATATCACTATGCATCCCTGGCCAATAGAATCGGGATGAAATACGGTCCAATGTTTTATCCCTGCCCAGGTGACCACCCAAGGGACAGTATGGGCTAGAGTGAACACAGATTTAACAAACACCTTGGGAACCAATATCTGTCTGGTGACCTCCCCTGTTTGTGTCTGCCTATTCACCCTATATAGGATATCCTTTGATAGCTCAAAATGGGGGAATACTATGACCCCCTGTGCATCTAAAATCTGTTTATCAATTTTCACCACCTTGTCATACTCTCTTGCAAGGACTGGGTCTTCCCTTTGCTTCTGGCGAAAGTCAGGGAGGTACAGGTCTGGTAAATCTCCAGGGCCCATATCCCCCTCCCTTTGGCTATCCCCAGCCATCACTTGTGACCTCTGACTACTAGAATGGTCACCTTGAAACCCAGATTTCTGCAACCAGTCCTGTTTGTCCACGCGTCTTTGCTTCCGAGTCTTTTGAACCCGGTGTCTACTGGGAAAAAGGTCTGCCGAGAAGGGGAACAGTTTGCCAGGGTTCTCCTGAGCCCTAGAAGGAGGCTCCTCGTGACAGACTGGGACTATTAGGTCCAAAAAGAAAGGCCAGTCCCGACCGAGCACAACGGGGGCAGGGAGCCAAGGAGCGACTCCTACTTCGAGGTAAGCCTCCTGACCTTTTACCTGTAGCCGGATTTTGGCAGTCGGATAGCATTTTACATCGCCGTGTATACATTCTATGCTCCATGGGGAGCCAAAAGAACACACGTTAGGCGGTAACAGTTCCTGGAGGACCATAGTTTTCCCAGAGCCCGAATCTACAAGAACCTGGACGGTTTTTCCCCCAATCAGGGCTGGAAGTACCAGGGCTTGTAATTTTCCCCAGTAAAAGCCGAGGCAATCCATCTGTGGACAGTCCACATACCGGTGGACTTGTTCTCCGCAGGCGGAACACGGAGAGGGTTCCCTCGCAGGAGGGGGCTGTGGATAGTGCTCCGCTGGACCGGTTACTGGAGACCAGGCATCTGGTGGGTCCTGTGGGCGACGTCCTCGGAAGTTCCTCTCATATTGCGACGAGCCGACATCTGGAAGGAGATGAGGGTCTCGGCGGGGACCAGCATTTGGACTCTGTCCTTGCTGGAATGACTGCTCCTTCCTTTGGACTTGGCGGTTGCGTATGGATGGGCCATATGTTCCCCATTGATCCGACCTCCCTCTTTGGGCGTCCGCAAGTGCCGGTGGAGTCGGGTCCAGGACACTCGCCTGCTGCTCAGCCCCAAGGAAGTTCTCCACGAGTCGGACAGCCAAAGCTAGGGTTTCAGCAGCGTGGCGTTTTACCCACGAGCGTGCGGAAGGGGGTATTATTTGTAGAAATTGTTCCAAAACCACCTGCTCCAGAATTGCCTCCTTAGTGCACTCCTCAGGTTGAATCCAGTGTGTACATAAGTCCAATAATCGCTGAGCGAGGACCCGGGGTCCCATCTTAGCAGTGTACTTCATGTTCCGGAACTGCTGCCGGTAGGTCTCTGGGGTCAGACCTAAGCGATCCAGTATGGCGGCTTTTACTTGGAGGTAGTCCATTGCCTGATCTGCTGGGAGACCCTGATATGAGGCCTGGGCTTCTCCTATGAGGAGCGGGACCAAAGCAGTTGCCCAGCGATCTGTAGCCCAGCCCTGAGCTTCGGCAACTCTTTCAAAAGTCAGTAAAAAAAGCCTCTGGATCCTCGTTCGGAGCCATTTTCCTCAGGAGTATCGGGGGTCTGCTTGCAAGTTCTGGACTGGCAGACCCCTGGAATTGGGTCAGCAGCTTGGCCATTCGCTCCTCCTGTGCTGCCTGCTGCTGGGTTAGGAGCTGGGTTTGCTGCTGCAAAAGTCTTTCATCTCTCTCTGCTTGCAGCCGTGCCTGCTCCTGCATTAACTGTCCCTGCTGTTTGGTCTGCTCGCACAAAAACTCTTAAAAAAATTCTTCCATTTTTTTCATTCTTGTGTGTATGTATGGCCCTTTAACTGCAGGGGCCTTTCAAAATCCCACTTCTGACACCATATGTTGCAGGGTACATGCAACTAAACACGCGGGTTTCTTGACAAGGCTTATTTATTTAGCCTTAAAAGCTATACAGCACACAAAACAAAAATAGCTTTTCATCAGCAACAAAAGAAAAATGGCTTTTCTTCAGCAGATAAACAAAAACAGTTTCTCTTTAGCAGACAGTGTATAAATCAGGCAGTTACCCTTTTCTATGCAGGGGACAGACAGTTCACAATTCATCTACTTTGCTAATCAGATCTTGTATCAGGAAATCTCTTCAGCAGCTTACTCCTCTCTCCTCAACAGCCAGGCTCCATGTGTCTACAGCCTGGGTTTTAACACACCTTGATTAGGCAGCTGGGATCCAACTAATTGTCCTGAGGTTCCCAGCTGAAGTTAACCTAGTCAGTGCTGCACTGCAGACTAGACATAGATTTTCCAGGCATATAACTGGTGGCTTTTATTTACCTTGTCACACTCTCTATCTACTAAAATACATGTAGAATAATGTGTATAAAATACATATTCAATCATGATATATAAATTAGAGCATAAAGAATCTATAATATATTCTAACAGATGAAGCATAGTAAATAATGCTTCAAAATGAAGAACATAATAAAATAGAGAAAAACATGTACAGGTTAGGACATGGAATGCATAAAAAAACACAACCAATATTAGTGTAACATTAATGTTTGATTAACCTCCAGAGAATGATGGTATATATGAAGTGTTAAACAGTAACAACCTATTAGATAACAGTCTCGTTATCAGACAAAATATTTAGATGAGAGACGTAAAAGCCCATACAGTATGTATACAAATCTAGATTCCATAGCCAACTAAACTTAGTTAGGTCTATGACTTGGAAATGACAATAAAATATGGTACCTGAAGCACATATTAAAACAAAACAAAACAAAAAACTTTGGGGAAAAAGATATATAAACCCCATGGTATAAACAGGTAGTATAATGGTTATGTTCATTATATTGTAGCAAAATGGAATGAATAACAGCAACAAAGAGTAACATATATATCTTGTTATAAACCTTTTGCAATAGAGACTAGAACAAAAAATGCTAATAGCTTAGAGAAAGCAATTGAGGTCCCACTCTGTGTTAAGACCATGAGGTTGGAGTGTACCCAGAGTGAATATCCAAAATGCCTCTCTTTGGTACAGCACCCTTGTTCTATTACCACCTGTCCTGAGAAAAGTAATACTGTATGTTCCAAAGCTGTACGTTTCAATGGTCGAGGAAAACCTGATTGACATTCCAAAAAATGTTTCGGCACTGGATTGTTTGTATCTTTATTGGAATCAATCTTACGTGTTCTAAAATACGTATTTATAATAACCTTGTGGTCAGTCCCACATATGATTTCAGACAACCACATGTGAGAAGAACCTTTGAGTAGTGGAAAAAATCTTTGTTCCTATTCGTTTTATGCGTTAGTAACATGCTGGGTTAAATAAGTTACCAATTGTTTGAGATGTGGTAAATACTATTTTAGGATCCAATGATACTATATCATCCATACGGGGATCCAGAGAAAGAATTTGCCACTACTACATAAATGTGGACATTGCAAAATTTGCCCTTATGTCCAAAAAACATCAACCTTTGAGAATAAAGACAAAACACATAAATACACTATTAAATCCTTTATTACATGCCAGACAAGTTATGTAGTGTATCTTCTCACATGTGGTTGTCTTAAACAATATGTGGGACTGACCGCAAGGTTATTGAAAATACGTATTTTAGAACACGTAAGATTGATTTCCAATAAAGATACAAACCATCCAGTGTCTAAACATTTTTTGGAATGTCAATCAGGTTCTCCTCTGCCATTGAAATGTAATGTTTTGGAACATATTACTATTCTCAGAACAGGTGGTAAAAGAACAAGGGTGCTGTACCAAAGAGAAGCATTTTGGATTTACACTCGGGGTACACTCCAACCTCATGGTCTTAAATCAGAGTGGGACCTCAATTGCTTTCTCTAAACTATCAGCATTTTTTGTACTAGTCTCTATTGCAAAAGGTTTATAAAAAGATATACTGTATATGCTACTCCTTGTTGCTGTTGATCATTCCATTTTGCTACAATATAATGAACATAACCATTATAATACCTGTTTATACCATGGGATTTATATATCCTTTTCCCAAAAGTTAATATTATTTTTTTTTTTAAATATGTGCTTCAGGTACAACATTTTATTGTCATTGTCCAAGTCATAGACCTAACTAAGTTTAGTTGGCTATGGAATCTAGATTTGTATAAATAGGGGTTTATACTTCCCTCAGCTAAATATTTTGCCTGATACAGAGACTATTATCTAATAGGTTGTTACTGTTTAACTCTTCATATATGAACATCCATGGTAGGAAGGGAGCGATAATTCAGGAACACCCCAAAATAGAATAAACAAATGATGGTGCAATAAAATCACATTAAGTGTGATGAAGCAAAGAAACTTGGCTCATATAGATTGCCTACTTACGAAAAGTAGGTGAAGAATCAGCATAAGCGGGGAACAAGGTGTGTAGGAACTCAGGAGGGCTCTCACTCAAGATGATGCTCATGAGAAAACACAGCAGAAAGAGACCATAGTGCAGACCAGCAAACGATTTTATCACAATAAAAGGCTCAAGAAATGTACTCACAATGTGTACAGGTAAAATAGGCACATAAAATAGTGTTAGAGCGGTATATCTCACGCCAGGAGAAGTGGTAGCCAGGCCGTCTCCCTTCGATACTCCGGCAGTCAGACAGCGTTGACAGCTTCCAGTTAGGCGGGAGAAGGAACAGATACACGGCACAGCGGTCTCCTCACCTCTGGAACGGAGGTTACTGCGTAGGAAGTGGAAGCTCTACGCGTTTTGCTGAACTGACGTCAGCTTCATCAGGAGTTTTATGACACCCATAATGGGTATAGCGATTAAATAGTGTGTTAGGTAATTGGTTAATTAATTAATAATTAATTCACAGGTTCTCTCACAGGGAGTACATAACTCTGTGTTCAAATACGGATCAAACAATTAAAAACTTTATTGATAGAGTAAAAAACTAAAATATATGGATATAACAACTCAAAGAAGAGATGATAAAAAGCGAGTTGGGGAGAGAGGGAGAAAGATTGTGTTAATTACACAATATAAAGCTTAATGCAAAATTAAGTATTAAATAATAAGGAACAAACCATAAAGAATAAAAAGTAATACTGTCCCAGCCAAGCTTATTCTAAAGCTTGCAGGGATAAATGCGGGGCTTTTTTTTTACTCGAACGCGGTTTCCCGCGAGGCGGCCGCTTCAACAGATAAGCGCTAATGGCGCTTATCATTGAAAGCGCCTGCGGCGCGGGAAAATTAAAAACGGGGAGAAGCCGCATGCGAATAAAGGCGGCCGCGACTGTACAAGATACGAGGTAATCAAAAGAGAATGAACATACATAGAGGTCCCATATTCACTAGGGAATAGTAAATGAATATACTTGAAAAAGGAATCTATGAACATAAATAAGTAAAAACATATAATATTTACCGAATTTAATTTAAGAAGGGTGCTAGTTCAAAATCGACATTAAGTCCATTAGGTATTAGGGTATTCAGTTTGTGGATCCAATACATCTCACGTTTGCTCAAATCTATACCCCTACTACGGGCTCTCCAATGTTGGATGCATTTTCTATGGTAGTGAATAGTGGCCTCTTGGGTTTGAGTGATGAAAAAGCGCAAAATGTTTGGAGACGCTATGCGTCATCACACCCCGTCTAATGTTACTGAGATGTTCAATAATGCGTTTCTTGATTGCTCTTTTCGTTTTTCCCACATACTGTAACCCAGAATGGCATTCCAGTAGGTAGATAACGTATTTGGTATAACAGTTCATATATTGTTTAATTTTAAAAATTTCGTTCTTATTGTTAGATTTTAAATTCTTTTGGTCTTGTTGCTTATATTCACAGGCCTTGCAAGTGGAACATCCAAAAAAGCCTTCTAGTTTTTGGAACCACCCTTTATCTTTAGTTTCAAATTTTTTAAGGGCGCTTGGAGCAATGATATTTTTCAGATTTTTCGCCTTTTTAAAGATTATTTTGGGATTGTCTGGGATTTCATTTTTTAGTATGGGATCGTTGAGTAAGATGTGCCAATGTTTTCGAACTATTTTTCCAATATTACTGGCTTCTCTATTAAAGGTGGTTAAAAAAGCTGTATCAAAGTTATTGTTTGGGTTTTTCTTCTTTATACTACAGTAGGTTTAATTAAATCTTTCCTGTCTAGAGCTGTTGCTTTTTGGAATGCTACTTACATTTAAAACCTCTTCCTTATATTTTTTCTGAATGAATCTTGATTTAAGTGTCTCGCACTGATGTCCAAATATCTCGTCATCAGTGCAGTTTCTGCGCATTCTCCTATTTTGACTGTACGGAACATTGTCCATCCATTGTGAGTGATGGCAACTAGAGCGCAGGATATAGTTATTGCTATCGACATCTTTAAAGAAAGATCTAGTATTTAGGATCCCATTTTGAATGTAGATGTTGAGATCTAGAACGTTTAGTGAATCTTTACTTATTATTGAAGTGAATTTTAGATTGTAGGTATTAATGTTTATATCATTCAGGAACAGTTCAAGACTGTTCTGATCACCCTGCCAAATTAAAATAATATCATCAATGTAGCGCCGCCATAGAACCAGGCCCGCCCCCAAAACATCCCCCTGCCAGATGTACTGTAATTCTCTTCCCAAAAACCCATAAAGAGATTGGCGTAACTGGGGGCAAACCTGGTCCCCATGGCGGTACCACATTTCTGAATATAAAATGTGTCCTCAAATCAAAAATAGTTTTTATTAAGTAATACCATCTAAAATAAATTGGGTTTGTACATCTTGTAGTTCAGAATCTTGACTTAGAAAATATTTTACGGCTTCACAGCAAGATTATGTAGGATTGAGGTGCATAAAGAGGAGATGTCAATTGTCGCCAGGATATAATCCTCTTTCCAGACAACTGTGTCTAGAAGTAAGAGGACATCCGTCGTATCTTTTAAATAAGATTTTAAGGATTTGACATAGCCTTGTAAAAAGCTGTCAATATAGGCTGACAGATTTGATGTTAGGGAGTTTATTCCAGCTATTATAGGTCTTCCCGGGGGGTTAATAAGGCTTTTATGGATCTTTGGGAGTATATAAAAAATAGGTATCTGTGGGGTTTCAATGAAGAAAAATTTAAATTCCTGTTCGTTTAGAATTCCTAGTTCCTTTCCTTTTTCTAATAATATTAATAGTTCTTTAGTAAATTGTTTTGTAGGATTCTTTTTCAAAGTTTCATAAGTATCCATGTCTCCCAAGAGTCATCTCGCCTCTTTCAGATAGTCTTCCCTATTCATGATTACGACCCCCTCTCCCTTGCCTGCCTGTTTTATTACTATATCAGTATTTTTAGTTATCTCTTCAAATGCCTTTCTTTCCTCTTTTGTAAGGTTGTTTCTATTTTTATGTTTTTGTTTGTTAAATCTTCAAAATCCTTTGTAATAAGTTGATGAAAAACTTCAAGGTGATTTCCCCTACAATATGTAGGGTTACATGTTGATTTCTTTTTTAAGGCTGAGTGTTTATATATTTCCGCTTCTTTTTCAATGGCAGGGTTCAAATTACTCATTCTAGATTCTACATTTTTACTGAGAAAAAATCTTTTTACAGTTAGTTTACGTAAGTATTTATTGGCATCTAAAAATAGTTCGAAATTGTTGGGCCCAATTGTAGGTGCAAAGGATAAACCTTTTGCAATGAGATTAGTCTGTGGGGTGGTAAGCTTGGTGGAACTCAAATTAAAAATACACTTGGTATCTATTTGCCCAGTCTTTTTAGTTCTCTTTCTTTTTCTTCCCCCCCCCCAGTTCCCTCTAAGCTTCTTTCTCTTTTTTGTTCTCTCTCTTTTTGGTGTTCTCTTTCTCTAAGTTGTTGTTCTCTCTCTCTCTGTTGATCTCTCTCTCTTATATATTCTCTCTCTCTTTGTTGTTCTCTCTCTCTCTGCTGTTCTCTCTCTCTTTGGTGTTCTCTCTTTTTCTGATAATCTCTTTCTCTTTGTTGTTTATTAAAAAACCCCGGTGTATTATCCTTTTTTGGATGAGGGTATGTATATCTAGAGTCCTTGCTGTTATCTCTCCATGATGGTCTAAATTTATAGTCTTGTTTGTGACCTAAATTATCACTAGCGTGGAATTTATTTGTATAGTGAGGTTTAGAGTGTAGTTGATCAGAATTATCTCTATTCTGATCATCTACTATTCTTTCTTGTTTTTGTTCCAACTTATCTGTAGTTTGCTTACTATTTTTCTTTTTCCAATTTCTTTGTTCCCCTTTTAAATAATCGGTTTCATCTTTTTGAAATTTTTTAGTTTTATTAGTATTTAATTCATTCTCTAGTTTGTCAATTTTTCTTTTTAATTCACGATCTTTTTCTTTAAATTCTGAAGTATTTTCTAAATGAGCTAGTTTTTCTTCAATAATAGTAACCTCTTCATCAATTTCTTTAATGTTTTTTTTATGTTGATTAATAATTGACGTCGTTAAATCAAATGAACATTTATCCAGGGTCTTGTTCCAATTTTTAACGAACTCCTCATAAATCTAAATTAGATGAGGGGTTCTTTAAAATTCTCAGACCTCTGGGAATCCTATTGCATTCAAGGTATTTATTCAGAAAACTAAGATCCAACCACTTTCTAGTATCCCTAATTAGCAATTTTTCTAATTTATAAAATTCATCTGGCAAGGGGGATGTTTTGGGGGCGGGCCAGTTTCTATGGCGGCGCTACATTGATGATATTATTTTAATTTGGCAGGCTGATCAGAACAGTCTTGAACTGTTCCTGAATGATATACACATTAATACCTACAATCTAAAATTAACTTCAATAATAAGTAAAGATTCACTAAACTTTCTAGATCTCAACATCTACATTCAAACTGGGATCCTAAATACTAGATCTTTCTTTAAAGATGTCGAGAGCAATAACTATATCCTGCGCTCTAGTTGCCATCACTCACAATGGATGGACAATGTTCCGTACAGTCAAAATAGGAGAATGCGCAGAAACTGCACTGATGACGAGATATTTGGACATCAGTGCGAGACACTTAAATCAAGATTCATTCAGAAAAAAAATATATATGGTGTGTTTTGTAATCGATTTTTGATCCATTAAATAGCTTTATTATTGGGAACGTACACCCTGTGGTTTCATTGGCTGTTTTTTACAGCACTGGACATAGTGCTTCGTTCCTTTCCCTCTCCCCTCTCTGTGAAGAAAAAATATAAGGAAGAGGTTTTAAATGTAGCATTCCAAAAAGCAACAGCTCTAGACAGGAAAGATTTAATTAAACCTACTGTAGTATAAAGAAGAAAAACCCAAACAATAACTTTGATACAGCTTTTTTAACCACCTTTAATAGAGAAGCCAGTAATATTGGAAAAATAGTTCAAAAACATTGGCACATCTTACTCAACGATCCCATACTAAAAAATGAAATCGTAAAACATACAGGACACCTGCAAGCTCATATTGAACCCCCAAAATAACCACAACATATATAAAAGCATATAAGTGTCACAGAGGAGTGCTACTGAGCATGGCGATATATATATTTAAAACCAGAGACAGAACATGAAACACAGACAGAGCTCAGTGCATACCCAGTGAAACTTATACACGGTACAGTGCCTAAATATATATGTATAGATATCTATTAAATAAAATGGTCTTTTAGTTTAACATTTTGGCTAAAGTGTTGTAAGCACCTGAGCCACTACATGGCAGACCACATCTCAAGGGTTCCTAACACTAATATAAATTCTTAACAACCTGTGCATTACCAGGAAGAATGATTTATACTAAATCTGTCAAAATTAGTTGTATGGTTCTAAGTCTGATTGAAGCTTTTATTAACCTGTACATTACCAGGAAAAGCACTCTGTATTAGATTTGTCACAATCATAGCAAGCAAGTTCCCCTGAGAGTGGGAGAAGCTATGGAGTGAGCTTTTAACCATTTAAATATGGGAGGGGGTGAGCTTCAACAAGATAGGAAGAGAACTATGCAACTAATTTTGACAGATTTATTATAAACCATTCTTCCTTGTAATGCACAGGTTATTAAGAATTTAAATTAATTGTTAGGGACCCTTGAGATGTGGTCTGCCGTGTAGTGGCTCAGGGGCTTACAACACTTTGGCCAAAATGTTAAACTAAAAGACCATTTTATTTAATAGATATCAATACATATATATTTAGGCACTGTACCGTGTATACGTTTCACTAGATGTGCACTGAGCTCTGTCTGTGTTTCGTGTTCTGTCTCTGGTTTTAAATATATATCGCCATGCTCAATAGCACTCCTTTGTGACACTTATATGCTTATATATGTTGTGGTTATTTTGGGGGTTCAATATGAGCTTGCAGGTGTCCTGTATGTTTTACAATTCTTGTTCAGCTGGTCTTGGCTGATTGGAGGGTGGCTCTTCCTATCTTGTTGAAGCTCACCCCCTCCCTTGAGAAAGTCCTAACGGATGAAACGCATTGGTGCGTGGTCCTAATTTTGTACTGACCATTAAAGATTTATGTATATTTTTACCCCTGTCTGGAGTTGCCCTCATTACCTGCGCTTGCTAACGTTTCCGCTGTGAGCTGTGCCCCTCTTCTTCTTTGCCGTTTTGGATCTACCTTCTGAGGGCTGCACGCCGGAGAGCCCATCGTTTTTTGCCTTCCATTGCTGGACTGTTCTATGTCATTGCCCCAGGGGTGAGTTTATGCTTACTGGAGACGTAGTTTGGGGTAGCCGTGTGGGCACCAACACGTTCCTTTCATCACCCTGGGAGGTCAATTTATTCACATCTACATACATTGTCCATGGATACTGGATTCATTTATTGGGAGATTATACTATTGGAGTCTGCTGAGGGGATGCACCAATATACCACACAGCCTATGCTCCCTGTGAGAGAACCTGTGAATTAATTATTAATTAATTAACCAATTACCTAACACACTATTTAATCGTTATACCCATTATGGGTGTCATATTTCTCCTGATGAAGCTGACGTCAGTTCAGCGAAACGCATAGAGCTTCCACTTCCTACGCAGTAACCTCCGTTCCAGAGGTGAGGAGACCGCTGTGCCGTGTACCTGTTCCCTCTCCCGCCTAACCGGAAGCTGTCAAGCCCGTAACGGATGTGACTTCAGACGCCGTTCAACGCTGTCTGACTGCCGGAGTATCGAAGGGAGACGGCCTGGCTACCACTTCTCCTGGCGTGAGATATACCGCTCTAACACTATTTTATGTGCCTATTTTACCTGTACACATTGTGAGTACATTTCTTGAGCCTTTTATTGTGATAAAATCGTTTGCTGGTCTGCACTATGGTCTCTTTCTGCTGTGTTTTCTCATGAGCATCATCTTGAGTGAGAGCCCTCCTGAGTTCCTACACACCTTGTTCCCCGCTTATGCTGATTCTTCACCTACTTTTTGTAAGTACGCAATCTATATGAGCCAAGTTTCTTTGCTTTATCATACATATTGTGATTTTATTGCACCATCATTTGTTTATTCTATTGTGGGGTGTTCCTGAATTATCGCTCCCTTCCTACCCTGGATGTTAACTGTTGCTATAAGGGAACCCGTACAATTCCCTTTGAAGGTTGAGAATTTTTCTTTTTCACCTTACACCCACCTTATTTATTTATTCACTTTATATTAAGTATTAAATATTTTCAAATTGTTGTTGCTTAGCGCCGATCTAGATCACCTGGGTTTCTATAACTCTTCATATATACCATCATTCTCTGGAGGTTGATCAAACATTAATGTTACAGTTATATTGGTTGTGTTTTTTGAGGCAATCCATGTCCTAACCTGTCCATATTTTCTCTATTTTATTATTTTTTTAATTTTGAAGTATTATTTACTATGCATAATCTGTTAGAATATATTATAGATTCTTTATGCGCTAATTTCTATATCATGATTGAATATGTATTTTATATATATTATTCTACATGTTTTTTAGTACGAACAGATAGTAATACACGGATGCATTAAATTAAGATTTACCTTTTTATTATAATCCATATTAACTATATCTATGGATTTATTATCTATGGTTTTCATATTAGCCATAGTAGTCAAAATGTATTCTTTTTCTTTTCATGTTTTTCTTTTTTAGTCTCAGTTGATTTTTATATTTTTAATTGATTAAATGTTTCAATACTGTTATACCACAATCATCTATGTCTGATGTGCTTTTCTTAACTATTCAGAACATATAAAGGTGCTTACGTCTGGTCTGTCCATTACTCCTTGAGAAAGCGCAACATTTGAGTGAAACGCGTGGGAGGACATTTTCTGTTCTGAATACCACTTATCTATGTTCTAATTAAGCCTTTTACTAGTTTTTCACTACCTGGTACCCTGTTTTTTCATCATGGATTTTTTGGATATCACGTGAGTGCCCAGTAACACTGTCACAGTCTTGTAGTTTGGAGGATAACTTGCAGAGAGCGAGTTTGTTTCTCTGTATTAGTGCACCAAAGCCCAATGTGTGTCAGATTTGGGGTACATCAACAATAAGAGTAAGTAAAGTTGAAGAACAAGTACACTACAATAGTGACCAATCATTGGGGTCTATGTACTTTATCAACACTATTGTGGGGGATTTTTAAGACAAGCCAATTGCACCAGATGTATATAAAAAATATATTAATTTAAATTGTATTTATTTGGGACAGTTTCCCTTCCCCCCAAAATGTCAGCACTTTTTTCTTGATACAGATGCAGCCACCAGTATTAGCTCACTTGCCTTGGAAAATCTAAGGCAATCTCACAGGAAATGCCTCAACATTTATGTGAGATTCCTAATTCAAACTGAATGGGACTACAGGGACCCCTGCTGTGTTAATTCGATTTGCTATTAGGAATCTGACAGAAATGTTGAAGCATGTTGAGGCATTTACTGTTAGATTTCCTTAGTTTTTACCCAGGCAAGTGATCGTATACTGGTGGCTTCATCTGTACATAGGGGGTTATGCATTAAACTGTGATAGTACCAATTGTGCCACTATGAGTTCAATGGGAGTTTCCAGTTTAATAAAGAACCCCCATGTAGCCAATTAATACTACATTATATCAATGCAGGACCTCTCAGCATTTTTTGTATGCTTGAACACCCAGATTATCTATTTTTTTTGTTTTGATGGTGTGTGGTGCTAGTTCACACGATACGATATCAAGCATCTTCATAGATTTATGCATACTCATCTCACAGTCAGTTTATCCTCAGGGGCTTATACTAGAGCCCACATTAGCTGTTGTGAATTGAATTGAATAGGATTGCTGCACACTCTTGAATTAGCGTTTATTATTTTTTATTTTGACCCTTCTAGTTTTAGATGTCCTGCATGAATTTCACAAGAATAACATCTTCTAAAAAAAAAGGAAAAACATAGCAAACATACCCTGCAAATCTTAATCTTAAAACAGACATTACATTTATTCTTAGACGGTTGTTTTTCTTTTAATGATGTATGTGTTTACTTCTATAGAAAACCTATGTAAAATGCCTCCTATTTTATTTCAATAATAATCATTTTGATACATACACATATCTATTGCGGTTATAGTTTTATACAGCTGGTTTCTTTCAGCATCAGTATTAGCTCTGGAAATCAAATATGTAAAACTAGATGTATTTAAAGCAGTTGTGATTGCTTATTTTACTAATAATTAAAAGGTATTACTGCCTTGAATTCATCTTAGCACGTTTTTCTGTACCAAGAATTATCCACAATGCTGATCATCACATCATGTATTCCAATCTTTGCCAAATGCAGAGATGATGTCTCATGCACTGGTTAGAGTGCAAATAGCAGGTTATGGAGAGAAAGCTGTAAAATGTTAACTACGGAGGTAAAGTGTGCTATTGATAAGCAAAGCAACTTGCTCTTGAAGGTGTAGAGATGAAAGGTTCTTATGAGGCATCTGTTTCAACCTGGGAGTTACACATCATTTAAAGGTCTTTATTCCATTACTGCCCTCTCAATCTAGGCTTTATTACTTAGATCATCATTATTGCACAAATGTGATTGATTTTGCACATATCTAGTGCAGAGGGTAATGCTTTTAAGCTTACAAATACCCTGAATTAAGGTGCATGTAAATTGTTAGTGATACAAAGTAACAGCAGAGATAAAAGAAAATAAGAGAAGATAATTATTATTGTTTTTGTTTTAAACTATGTTCTTTATTTAAATCTTTCAAAAAAATGAATTTAACTAGGTACTTCTGTGTGTGGGTATTTTCATTGCTACTAAACCTAATCTCTGTGCCGTTTAGTATCTGCTAGACCCCAGCATTAAACAACCTACCTCATAAATCTCCTTCATTTTTCTAATAAGACGCGAAAGTCCTTAATTGGGCTTAATGAAATGCACTTAAAGGGCAATAAATGTGTTTAAGACCCGCTTTCAGGGTGAGCTACAGTACTCTCACTCTGCTCTGTATTAGCCTTTATGGTAATTAATCACTTACTCATACAGTATGTGGCACATCAGTAACAAGATCAAGCTACTACTGCACCATAGCATGATAATAAGCTCCTTATATATGCAGTGTGTCAAGATTTAGCCATTCTTTTTAGATCCTAATTTAAACCCATTTTGCAACTGCACAGTCTGATTTCTGCTGCTTGTATTTTGAATTGTTTTAAAATAGCTTTATACTGTAGCTGCACTTTCCCAAAACTCACTCAAAACACAATGTATAAAAGTGCAACAACCCGTATTCTTGTTGAATTTGTATTTAATTTGCGAATAACTGATTGTAACTGATTGTAACTGATTAATAGTGAAATAAAAAGGTTTTGAATGTTTTTTTACAACACTCTTTATGTCTACCCATTAATGAAAAATTAATTCCCAGAAAGAGAGAATTTCGAGAATCACAAGCAGGCAGGATAAACTGGCACCTGCTATGGGTGATCTTCGCAAAAGATTTACAACAAGGGGATATCCCCCGTTTGTACTTGATGCAGCCCTTAAAAAAAGATGTTAATTCTAATAGGGTAACCAAGGATGAGAAAAGACTCGTGTTTACAACTACACCGTACCTTTAATCAGGAAAGTAGCTTTGTTAGATCTACCATCATAAAACATTGGCACCTGTTACAAAACAATGATGTGCTATCTGAAGCATGCCGCATGCCGCATGACGCATGACGCATGCCGCCCCGTTGGTTGCCTACAGAAGAGGCAGAAATCTGTCTGATAATTTGATACATGCCGATAATATAGGCAATTATCACATCCACCATTTTTTGGAAGGTGGGAAACCAGGTAATTTCAGGTGCATGAACTGTTCTGTGTGCAATAGTCTTATTACAGGCGATGTTTTTTGTCATCCCAGCAGTGGTAAGGCGATCAAAATTAAGAACAGAATTACGTGTAGATTCGCATTTGTTGTGTATATTATTAAATACCCGTGTGGCCTCATCCATG
Source organism: Ascaphus truei (assembly GCF_040206685.1). NCBI lineage: Eukaryota > Metazoa > Chordata > Amphibia > Anura > Ascaphidae > Ascaphus > Ascaphus truei. Next base: position 355,757,119 of record NC_134484.1, read on the forward strand.
TAGGGAAAACTACATGTATGCTTAAGGTGAGGTTCATAGAAGGCAAAAGCGTGATACGTAAGGGCACAGACCCTACTGTTCTGGTCCAACACTGTCTAGAACACAGACACAACGCAGCATCCCTTAGAGTTATGGGGATTGAGTTCATAGCACCTAGACAAAGGTTACCAAACAGAGAGACTTTTCTGTTAAGGTGTGCGGCATATTGGATTCACTCTTTGCAGACCAGCAACGGAAGAGGTCTGAAAGAGCAACAGAACTTTAAATGTTTTCTTAACAGGAGGTAGCAGCTCGACCTATTGGATCATGGTGTGCCCCCCTTGGACTCCTGTGATCTTATCCGGACCTCATATCACTATGGTGGATATTAATAAATGTATTAGTTATAGGACACAGTATTCTTTTTGAGTTCCATACTGTATTTCTGAGACCTATAGAGTTGTTATAGCAATTATGGTACCACATTATTTTTTAATATTATTCATCTTGTAACATTCACTTTAATTAGGTGTTGGTACTATTATTAGGGGAATTATATATCCCACATGTCTTTTGGTTGAAGTATGTTTATGTTAATCTTTTCACTTGCACTTGTCTGTTTTTGTAAGGGCTCTCACCCCCCATGATCCTGCAGGGTTCCCATGGAGACTGGCCGACCAATCCCTAGTCTGATCGGTAAGTCTACTGCCTGGGGCATGCCTCCTCCGA